>NC_136892.1:320000-332500 GCF_949152265.1 Phoxinus phoxinus
TAAAAACTAAAAGATTAAAACTAAACCAAAATCTTCCGTAACTCCTCCAAATAAATCTCTTGTTTACACCCCTTAAAAACACTTTTCACACATTAGATGTAGTTTATCTACTAATGACTCTCCAATATACACAATATAATCATATTGGAGAATATTACAGCATGACTGGAAATGATGCACAATAAAAGTCCCGTTCTCAAGTGATATTTGCCTTCAATTATTTCTGTTTTTCCACACATCACATGCGTCATATTCCATCGCCAGCTCTTCGCTGAACACGTACACTCATTTTAAACAGAAAAAAACCTTTCTGAGGAAATGATGCCACAACTCAGCGACTGAATCTTCACAAAATAAATATCGAAACGGTGTGTGATTATTCTAAACAAACACCTAGTTATAATTATAATGTTTAAACATGCAGATCCGGTTTTTCATCTGATTTAATTTATTACTATTATTGCTATAGACACCAAAATAATCATAATCTGAACATACTGGGAAGCAGTGAAACATTCCCTTTCAAGCATAAGTAGATGCGTGATGATGACGATGCGTGGTGATGATGATGATGCGTGATGATGATGATGAGTGATGATGATGATGTGTGATGATGACACTATCCTGTACTGTCCTGTATTGTAATATTACACTAATACTGCAATCATCACGAGTTATTGCTGCATGACACGTTCATTATGAAAATGTGCTGTATTATATCTGCATCAGCGCCATAAATACATTCCTTTGATCTCTGGCTGAAGATTTCCTCAACTAGGAACAAGCTGCTTTGAAACAACATGTATTGTGATACAAATAATACATGCAAATACTAATAAACTATACTAATAAACTTGCCCTGAATTGAATATGAACCTGACAGGGGGAGATGTCCAGAAAATAGCCCAGAATCGACCAGAGTAGAGGACCTTCATCGCTGCCCTACATGCCAGAGGCAGGTAAGTAAGATATAGAAGTAAATAAGTAAGTAAGTAAGTAAGAATTGAATATACATATTAGTTAGTATGTTAGCAATGTATAACTGCTAAAGAGTTTGTTCTGTAGGATTTCATATGAAATGATTTGCACTCATAAATTACCTTCACAAAAACTTACAAAGAAACATTCAATTAAAAGGTGCCTAATAATCATCTAATATTAAACTTTGAGTAATCATTTCCCCAGTGAAGAGCATCTGTTGTGATGATAAACAGAAGTAAAGCAGTCTGTCGAGTTGCAGTCGTTCAGGAGAGAATCCAGTGTTTATCCTGGAGACGGATCAGCGACTGAAGAACCGGCATCAAACTCAACTCTACGAGAGGAACATCAAACTCAACTCTACGAGAGGAAGATCAAACTCAACTCTACGAGAGGAACATCAAACTCAACTCTACGAGAGGAACATCAAACTCAACTCTACGAGAGGAACATCAAACTCAACTCTACGAGAGGAAGATCAAACTCAATTCTACGAGAGGAAGATCAAACTCAACTCTACGAGAGGAAGATCAAACTCAACTCTACGGGAGGAACATCAAACTCAACTCTACGAGAGGAACATCAAACTCAACTCTACGAGAGGAAGATCAAACTCACCTCTACGAGAGGAAGATCAAACTCACCTCTACGACAGGAAGATCAAACTCAACTCTACGAGAGGAAGATCAAACTCACCTCTACGGGAGGAACATCAAACTCAACTCTACGAGAGGAACATCAAACTCAACTCTACGAGAGGAAGATCAAACTCAACTCTACGAGAGGAAGATCAAACTCAACTCTACGGGAGGAACATCAAACTCAACTCTACGAGAGGAACATCAAACTCAACTCTACGAGAGGAAGATCAAACTCACCTCTACGAGAGGAAGATCAAACTCACCTCTACGACAGGAAGATCAAACTCAACTCTACGAGAGGAACATCAAACTCAACTCTACGAGAGGAAGATCGAACTCAACTCTACGAGAGGAAGATCAAACTCACCTCTACGACAGGAAGATCAAACTCACCTCTACGAGAGGAACATCAAACTCAACTCTACGAGAGGAAGATCAAACTCAACTCTACGAGAGGAACATCAAACTCAACTCTACGAGAGGAACATCAAACTCAACTCTACGAGAGGAACATCAAACTCAACTCTACGAGAGGAAGATCAAACTCAACTCTACGAGAGGAACATCAAACTCAACTCTACGAGAGGAACATCAAACTCAACTCTACGAGAGGAAGATCAAACTCAACTCTACGAGAGGAAGATCAAACTCAACTCTACGAGAGGAACATCAAACTCAACTCTACGAGAGGAAGATCAAACTCAACTCTACGAGAGGAACATCAAACTCAACTCTACGAGAGGAAGATCAAACTCAACTCTACGAGAGGAAGATCAAACTCAACTCTACGAGAGGAAGATCAAACTCAACTCTACGAGAGGAACATCAAACTCAACTCTACGAGAGGAACATCAAACTCAACTCTACGAGAGGAAGATCAAACTCAACTCTACGACAGGAAGATCAAACTCAACTCTACGAGAGGAACATCAAACTCAACTCTACGAGAGGAAGATCAAACTCAACTCTACGAGAGGAACATCAAACTCAACTCTACGAGAGGAACATCAAACTCAACTCTACGAGAGGAACATCAAACTCAACTCTACGAGAGGAAGATCAAACTCAACTCTACGACAGGAAGATCAAACTCAACTCTACGAGAGGAACATCAAACTCAACTCTACGAGAGGAACATCAAACTCAACTCTACGAGAGGAAGATCAAACTCAACTCTACGACAGGAAGATCAAACTCAACTCTACGAGAGGAACATCAAACTCAACTCTACGAGAGGAACATCAAACTCAACTCTACGAGAGGAAGATCAAACTCACCTCTACGACAGGAAGATCAAACTCAACTCTACGAGAGGAACATCAAACTCAACTCTACGAGAGGAACATCAAACTCAACTCTACGAGAGGAACATCAAACTCAACTCTACGACAGGAAGATCAAACTCAACTCTACGACAGGAAGATCAAACTCAACTCTACGAGAGGAACATCAAACTCAACTCTACGACAGGAAGATCAAACTCAACTCTACGACAGGAAGATCAAACTCAACTCTACGACAGGAAGATCAAACTCAACTCTACGAGAGGAACATCAAACTCAACTCTACGACAGGAAGATCAAACTCAACTCTACGAGAGGAAGATCAAACTCAACTCTACGAGAGGAACATCAAACTCAACTCTACGAGAGGAACATCAAACTCAACTCTACGAGAGGAACATCAAACTCAACTCTACGAGAGGAACATCAAACTCAACTCTACGAGAGGAACATCAAACTCAACTCTACGACAGGAAGATCAAACTCAACTCTACGAGAGGAACATCAAACTCAACTCTACGAGAGGAACATCAAACTCAACTCTACGAGAGGAACATCAAACTCAACTCTACGAGAGGAACATCAAACTCAACTCTACGAGAGGAACATCAAACTCAACTCTACGAGAGGAACATCAAACTCAACTCTACGAGAGGAACATCAAACTCAACTCTACGAGAGGAACATCAAACTCAACTCTACGAGAGGAACATCAAACTCAACTCTACGACAGGAAGATCAAACTCAACTCTACGAGAGGAACATCAAACTCAACTCTACGAGAGGAACATCAAACTCAACTCTACGAGAGGAACATCAAACTCAACTCTACGACAGGAAGATCAAACTCAACTCTACGAGAGGAACATCAAACTCAACTCTACGAGAGGAACATCAAACTCAACTCTACGAGAGGAACATCAAACTCAAGTCTACGACAGGAAGATCAAACTCAACTCTACGAGAGGAACATCAAACTCAACTCTACGAGAGGAACATCAAACTCAACTCTACGAGAGGAACATCAAACTCAACTCTACGAGAGGAACATCAAACTCAACTCTACGAGAGGAAGATCAAACTCAACTCTACGAGAGGAACATCAAACTCAACTCTACGAGAGGAACATCAAACTCAACTCTACGAGAGGAAGATCAAACTCACCTCTACGACAGGAAGATCAAACTCAACTCTACGACAGGAAGATCAAACTCAACTCTACGACAGGAAGATCAAACTCAACTCTACGACAGGAAGATCAAACTCAACTCTACGAGAGGAACATCAAACTCAACTCTACGACAGGAAGATCAAACTCAACTCTACGAGAGGAAGATCAAACTCAACTCTACGAGAGGAAGATCAAACTCAACTCTACGAGAGGAACATCAAACTCAACTCTACGAGAGGAACATCAAACTCAACTCTACGAGAGGAACATCAAACTCAACTCTACGAGAGGAAGATCAAACTCAACTCTACGAGAGGAACATCAAACTCAACTCTGCGAGAGGAACATCAAACTCAACTCTACGAGAGGAACATCAAACTCAACTCTACGAGAGGAACATCAAACTCAACTCTACGAGAGGAACATCAAACTCAACTCTACGAGAGGAACATCAAACTCAACTCTACGAGAGGAAGATCAAACTCAACTCTACGAGAGGAAGATCAAACTCAACTCTACGAGAGGAAGATCAAACTCAACTCTACGAGAGGAACATCAAACTCAACTCTACGAGAGGAACATCAAACTCAACTTTACGAGAGGAACATCAAACTCAACTCTACGAGAGGAACATCAAACTCAACTCTACGAGAGGAACATCAAACTCAACTCTACGAGAGGAACATCAAACTCAACTCTACGAGAGGAACATCAAATTCAACTCTACGAGAGGAACATCAAACTCAACTCTACGAGAGGAAGATCAAACTCAACTCTACGACAGGAAGATCAAACTCAACTCTACGAGAGGAAGATCAAACTCAACTCTACGAGAGGAAGATCAAACTCAACTCTACGAGAGGAAGATCAAACTCAACTCTACGAGAGGAACATCAAACTCAACTCTACGAGAGGAACATCAAACTCAACTCTACGAGAGGAACATCAAACTCAACTCTACGAGAGGAAGATCAAACTCAACTCTACGAGAGGAACATCAAACTCAACTCTGCGAGAGGAACATCAAACTCAACTCTGCGAGAGGAACATCAAACTCAACTCTACGAGAGGAACATCAAACTCAACTCTACGAGAGGAACATCAAACTCAACTCTACGAGAGGAAGATCAAACTCAACTCTACGAGAGGAAGATCAAACTCAACTCTACGAGAGGAAGATCAAACTCAACTCTACGAGAGGAACATCAAACTCAACTCTACGAGAGGAACATCAAACTCAACTCTACGAGAGGAACATCAAACTCAACTCTACGAGAGGAACATCAAATTCAACTCTACGAGAGGAACATCAAACTCAACTCTACGAGAGGAAGATCAAACTCAACTCTACGACAGGAAGATCAAACTCAACTCTACGACAGGAAGATCAAACTCAACTCTACGAGAGGAACATCAAACTCAACTCTACGAGAGGAACATCAAACTCAACTCTACGAGAGGAAGATCAAACTCAACTCTACGACAGGAACATCAAACTCAACTCTACGACAGGAAGATCAAACTCAACTCTACGAGAGGAAGATCAAACTCAACTCTACGAGAGGAAGATCAAACTCAACTCTACGAGAGGAACATCAAACTCAACTCTACGAGAGGAACATCAAACTCAACTCTACGAGAGGAACATCAAACTCAACTCTACGAGAGGAACATCAAACTCAACTCTACGAGAGGAACATCAAACTCAACTCTACGACAGGAAGATCAAACTCACCTCTACGAGAGGAACATCAAACTCAACTCTACGAGAGGAAGATCAAACTCACCTCTACGAGAGGAAGATCAAACTCACCTCTACGACAGGAAGATCAAACTCAACTCTACGACAGGAAGATCAAACTCAACTCTACAACAGGAAGATCAAACGCAACTCTACGAGAGGAAGATCAAACTCAACTCTACGAGAGGAAGATCAAACTCACCTCTACGACAGGAAGATCAAACTCAACTCTACGACAGGAAGATCAAACTCAACTCTACGAGAGGAACATCAAACTCAACTCTACGAGAGGAACATCAAACTCAACTCTACGAGAGGAACATCAAACTCAACTCTACGAGAGGAACATCAAACTCAACTCTACGACAGGAAGATCAAACTCAACTCTACGAGAGGAACATCAAACTCAACTCTACGACAGGAAGATCAAACGCAACTCTACGAGAAGAATCCGTCATGAAGACTCAGAGAAACTCAGAGGCTTTACTCGTGGCTTCTGACGAATAATCTAACGTCTGCTGCGCTTAAAACCAACACATCTCAACTTGGTATGGTTTGTTTATTTTGTGCATGGGCTTTTACTTACTCCCAAAAGTTTTTTTCTTTCAATTTTGTCAATTCAGATACATTGAACAATTCAATTGGACAAACACATTAACTCTTTCCCTGCCACTGACAACATTTTCCATCAATGCATGTTTCACTGTTATACGGTAGGGGGCGCTGTTACACATCTACTGAAAGATTACTGAACTCAACTGATCAAAACACAGGAGAAGAAGAAGCAGAAAAGAGTGATAGAAGCATTGCTGACGCACAGTAATCAACATTAATCAGCATATAAATCAAACTGGCTAAAGTTTCTGAATGAAATGTGGACCCAGGACCCAGGACTGAGAAGCTTTGAGGTGTTGATGGACTCGATCTGCTCCATCTGTGTTTGATCATCGTTCTGAATCACATCCGGACTAAGTCTTAAACGAGAACACGATTTTCTCAGCTTTTTCCTCAGAATGTTGCTTTTTAAATAAAACGTTCCCAGATTCAAGAGTTGATAAAACCGTTTGGTGTAAGCTATAGTACGGCTGTGTGTTCACTGTAGTGTTTAGCCAGCGCTCTTCTGAAAACACACTTGCCGAGCTGCCGATCACTAGAGACTGATTTCACAAATATTTAGTTTCTGGATATTAAAATGTAGACATAATGTAACGCACTAGCTCTGGATGAAGAGAAGTGCTCTCATTGAAAACAATTTGAAAAATATGCTAGTCTCGGAAAAATGTTTTGTTGGACACAGCCGACACACAGCCTAAATGTTTTGTTTTGTTTTATTTTGCTTAAAAGCAGAGACGCTGTTCTTTCTTTTGATATCTTGCCTGTTCAGATATTCTTACGAAAAAATATTATTACAGTTTTTTTCGATTGCTAAACGACAGTGAGCACAACTGGAGCTATATGTGCAAAACTCGGACTACAGTCTGCACAGCAGCAGTTCATGTGGACCAAACTCTAGTTCGTTTTTCATTGCTTGAACACAGTTTTCAAAACTCTACACACTTATCCCACGACTTTAACCACAACCTGCACAACACTGTGGACTTACAGCACTTTATTCAAATGCTAACACAGTGCTGTCAAAACTGTGAACCACACATTCTCAACAGAACAGATTTCAGCCTTGCCTTTCAAACACTGCTGATGGCAACTTCAGCTGAAAGGCTAAGCAGGTGTCTTGTTTTAGACTTGTTAGTGAACACACACACACACACACACACACTCACACACATATATAGGCCAATAGGTAGAGCTCAGAAAGACTAATTTTAGAAATGGAACAAGGCAGACGGGTTTGTGGAGGGAGAAGGGTGGCAGGGAGAGGGCGGATGCGTGGAGGAAGACAAAGAGCTGCTATTCCAGATGAAATCAGGGCTACACTTATAGACCACTTATAGTCAGTATTAATCTTTCAACCTCAAGGTAAACTGTTAAACAAAATTGTATCTGTTTAATGGGATCTCCTACTATTTGTTGTATGAATGAGATGTATGAAATGTATTATATGTTGGCCACACATCTTTCATTCTTCTTTCATCCTTGTTTGTCATGGCCCCCGAGTATAAGCTTTAGACAGCTTCTTTGGGGACCAGTTCACATGCATGATCATTCTGTGTTCTTTGTTTTATCTCAAGTGCATATGGAGGTGTATGTGTATAAATATGTAGACAAGAATAAAAGAAAAAAAATATGTAGACATGTCGTGGAGCATGGTCTCTCATTGAGAGAGGGTTGAGGGGGATCCGCAGTGGCGTCTTCCATCATACAGACAGGTGAGAGCTATATCCTTACAGTCAATGAAAACATTACAGGAATTTATTTTGTATTGCAATTATAGAATATTTACACAGATATATATTACAGTAAGTTTGACTGTAAAATATATTTTTTACAACAGGACCCAAAGGCTGGCCAACAGGAGGAAGAGGAAACATATTCAGATGTGCAGGAAAATGCTATTGTTGACATGTTGTTGTCAACCATGCAATAAAACTGCAGGAGATTCAAGAGGGCTGGCTAATAATGATATATTAGAAAATATGAATTCTGTCAGCACAACAACTATTGCTCGAGTCCTAACACCGAGTTACAATGTAACAGTTATACACTGTACCGTTCGAGAGAAACAGTGAACGGGTAAAAGAGCAAAGATACCAATATGTCCAGGTAAGACGTCTGAGGTTACACACACAGCTATAACAAATATTTACAGTAAAAAAACACTAGCATTAGTCACTGTTCTGAGTGACAGTGTGTGTTATCTCAGTGAGGGTTGTGTAGTGTCTTACTCTCAGTGTGTTCGAGTGACAGTGTGTGTTATCTCAGTGAGGGTTGTGTAGTGTCTTACTCTCAGTGTGTTCTGAGTGACAGTGTGTGTTATCTCAGTGAGGGTTGTGTAGTGTCTTACTCTCAGTGTGTTCTGAGTGACAGTGTGTGTTATCTCAGTGAGGGTTGTGTAGTGTCTTACTCTCAGTGTGTTCTGAGTGACAGTGTGTGTTATCTCAGTGAGGGTTGTGTAGTGTCTTACTCTCAGTGTGTTCTGAGTGACAGTGTGTGTTATCTCAGTGAGGGTTGTGTAGTGTCTTACTCTCAGTGTGTTCGAGTGACAGTGTGTGTTATCTCAGTGAGGGTTGTGTAGTGTCTTACTCTCAGTGTGTTTGAGTGACAGTGTGTGTTATCTCAGTGAGGGTTGTGTAGTGTTTTTACTCTCAGTGTTCTGAGTGACAGTGTGTGTTATCTCAGTGAGGGTTGTGTAGTGTCTTACTCTCAGTGTGTTCGAGTGACAGTGTGTGTTATCTCAGTGAGGGTTGTGTAGTGTCTTACTCTCAGTGTGTTTGAGTGACAGTGTGTGTTATCTCAGTGAGGGTTGTGTAGTGTCTTACTCTCAGTGTGTTTGAGTGACAGTGTGTGTTATCTCAGTGAGGGTTGTGTAGTGTCTTACTCTCAGTGTGTTCGAGTGACAGTGTGTGTTATCTCAGTGAGGGTTGTGTAGTGTCTTACTCTCAGTGTGTTTGAGTGACAGTGTGTGTTATCTCAGTGAGGGTTGTGTAGTGTTTTACTCTCAGTGTGTTCGAGTGACAGTGTGTGTTATCTCAGTGAGGGTTGTGTAGTGTCTTACTCTCAGTGTGTTCTGAGTGACAGTGTGTGTTATCTCAGTGAGGGTTGTGTAGTGTCTTACTCTCAGTGTGTTCGAGTGACAGTGTGTGTTATCTCAGTGAGGGTTGTGTAGTGTCTTACTCTCAGTGTGTTCGAGTGACAGTGTGTGTTATCTCAGTGAGGGTTGTGTAGTGTTTTACTCTCAGTGTGTTCGAGTGACAGTGTGTGTTATCTCAGTGAGGGTTGTGTAGTGTCTTACTCTCAGTGTGTTCTGAGTGACAGTGTGTGTTATCTCAGTGAGGGTTGTGTAGTGTCTTACTCTCAGTGTGTTCGAGTGACAGTGTGTGTTATCTCAGTGAGGGTTGTGTAGTGTTTTACTCTCAGTGTGTTCTGAGTGACAGTGTGTGTTATCTCAGTGAGGGTTGTGTAGTGTGTTACTCTCAGTGTGTTCTGAGTGACAGTGTGTGTTATCTCAGTGAGGGTTGTGTAGTGTCTTACTCTCAGTGTGTTCTGAGTGACAGTGTGTGTTATCTCAGTGAGGGTTGTGTAGTGTCTTACTCTCAGTGTGTTCTGAGTGACAGTGTGTGTTATCTCAGTGAGGGTTGTGTAGTGTGTTACTCTCAGTGTGTTCTGAGTGACAGTGTGTGTTATCGCAGTGAGGGTTGTGTAGTGTTTTACTCTCAGTGTGTTCGAGTGACAGTGTGTGTTATCTCAGTGAGGGTTGTGTAGTGTCTTACTCTCAGTGTGTTCGAGCGACAGTGTGTGTTATCTCAGTGAGGGTTGTGTAGTGTCTTACTCTCAGTGTGTTCGAGTGACAGTGTGTGTTATCTCAGTGAGGGTTGTGTAGTGTTTTACTCTCAGTGTGTTCGAGTGACAGTGTGTGTTATCTCAGTGAGGGTTGTGTAGTGTCTTACTCTCAGTGTGTTCTGAGTGACAGTGTGTGTTATCTCAGTGAGGGTTGTGTAGTGTCTTACTCTCAGTGTGTTCGAGTGACAGTGTGTGTTATCTCAGTGAGGGTTGTGTAGTGTCTTACTCTCAGTGTGTTTGAGTGACAGTGTGTGTTATCTCAGTGAGGGTTGTGTAGTGTCTTACTCTCAGTGTGTTCGAGTGACAGTGTGTGTTATCTCAGTGAGGGTTGTGTAGTGTCTTACTCTCAGTGTGTTTGAGTGACAGTGTGTGTTATCTCAGTGAGGGTTGTGTAGTGTCTTACTCTCAGTGTGTTCGAGTGACAGTGTGTGTTATCTCAGTGAGGGTTGTGTAGTGTCTTACTCTCAGTGTGTTCGAGTGACAGTGTGTGTTATCTCAGTGAGGGTTGTGTAGTGTCTTACTCTCAGTGTGTTCGAGTGACAGTGTGTGTTATCTCAGTGAGGGTTGTGTAGTGTCTTACTCTCAGTGTGTTCGAGTGACAGTGTGTGTTATCTCAGTGAGGGTTGTGTAGTGTCTTACTCTCAGTGTGTTTGAGTGACAGTGTGTGTTATCTCAGTGAGGGTTGTGTAGTGTCTTACTCTCAGTGTGTTCGAGTGACAGTGTGTGTTATCTCAGTGAGGGTTGTGTAGTGTCTTACTCTCAGTGTGTTTGAGTGACAGTGGCCCTCATTTATCATCTTGCATCGAAACGGGCGTATATGTTGGCGTGAGATTATGCTTACACTCCTCTCACCGCCTGATTCATGAAGCTGTGTGTACCTTTGATATTCAGGTGTACGCAACACCTGCCCTTGATAAATGCCGCGGCTGAAAACGATCGTCATTAGATTAACACGCCCCTATATATTCACGTCTCCGCCTCCCCCACGCCCTCACTTTACGCCATGGACACGCGGAAGACGGCAAAGAGGAGAAACTTCTCCGGTGGAAATCCAGTTTAAATCGCTGGTTGGTTGAGCAGATTACCTATCACAATGCATTATTTACAGCACGTGTTTTGAAACTATTAGCGTTGAATTTCGCATGACGTCACATGTACTGGGGTGTACAATAGTGATGATGATGTGAATAATTGCATGACAATTTGTAATTGTAATACTAATTCTTCTTATTAGTATTACGATTTTGATTATTAATGACGCTTATTGTTATTTAGAAGAAGAATGTCTTTGTTGTTATTATTATTTATATTATTATTATTATTTAAAAGAAGAATGGTAAATAAATGGTAAATGGACTGCATTTATATAGTGCTTTTACAGACCCAATGGCCACCAAAGCGCTTTACATGTTGGCTCACATTCACCAATTCATACACCGACGGCGGTGTCAGCCATGCAAGGCGCCATCCAGCTCGTCGGGAGCAGGTGTGTGTGTGTGTGTGTGTGTCGGGGTCAGCTGGGGTTAGGTGTGTGAGAGAGAGAGTGTGTGTGTGTGTGTCGGGGTCAGCTGGGGTTAGGTGTCTTGCTCATGGACACCTCGACACTTGGTCAGGTGGAACCGGGGATTGAACCACCAACCTTCCGGTTTGTAGACAACCTACATGAACCACTGAGCCACTGCCGCCGAATGTCATTTTAAGAAGAATGTCATTTTAATTATTTTGTCAGTCTGAATTATTTTTTGGTCATTGAAAGCCTTTCGTTACTGAACCCAGTCTGTGCGCACCTGCCGGGCTTAACGCACAAAAATAAACACTGAAGTTTATAATTTCTATGTTGTTGTTTTTTTACAGTGGGTCATAATATATCATATCTTTAGTTTGTCAGTGCGTTTTGTGGTGTTAGGAATTGTTTTTCTGCGCATTTCAGCACTAGCTCAAAACGTGCGTACATGTACACCACCGCCTGAGCTGGCGTAGGATTTGAGCGTGCCGTACGCCAACGTCCGTATTGATAAATCGCAAAGTCACCGTGGTTTTGGGTGTACGCCAGGTGTACGCTGGAAATTTGGTGTACGCACTTTTCATAAATGAGGGCCAGTGTGTGTTATCGCAGTGAGGGTTGTGTAGTGTTTGGCTGCACTGAGCCTGTTTTGAGCCACGTGTTGAGAGTTGTGTTGTGTTGAGAGTGTTTCGCAGGTGATGTGACTGTTTCGCTCAGGGTTAGC
>NC_136892.1:337500-350000 GCF_949152265.1 Phoxinus phoxinus
ACGCTTCAGAAGTGTGTGTGGCTGAACACTTCAGAAGTGTGTGTGGCTGAACGCTTCAGAAGTGTGTGTGGCTGAACGCTTCAGAAGTGTGTGTGGCTGAACGCTTCAGAAGTGTGTGTGGCTGAACGCTTCAGAAGTGTGTGTGTGGCTGAACGCTTCAGAAGTGTGTGTGGCTGAACGCTTCAGAAGTGTGTGTGTGGCTGAACGCTTCAGAAGTGTGTGTGGCTGAACGCTTCAGAAGTGTGTGTGTGGCTGAACGCTTCAGAAGTGTGTGTGGCTGAACGCTTCAGAAGTGTGTGTGGCTGAACGCTTCAGAAGTGTGTGTGGCTGAACGCTTCTGAAGTGTGTGTGGCTGAACGCTTCAGAAGTGTGTGTGGCTGAACGCTTCTGAAGTGTGTGTGGCTGAACGCTTCAGAAGTGTGTGTGTTGCTGAACGCTTCAGAAGTGTGTGTGTGGCTGAACGCTTCAGAAGTGTGTGTGTGGCTGAACGCTTCAGAAGTGTGTGTTGCTGAACGCTTCAGAAGTGTGTGTGGCTGAACGCTTCAGAAGTGTGTGTGGCTGAACGCTTCAGAAGTGTGTGTGTGGCTGAACGCTTCAGAAGTGTGTGTGGCTGAACGCTTCAGAAGTGTGTGTGTGGCTGAACGCTTCAGAAGTGTGTGTGGCTGAACGCTTCAGAAGTGTGTGTGGCTGAACGCTTCAGAAGTGTGTGTGGCTGAACGCTTCAGAAGTGTGTGTGGCTGAACGCTTCTGAAGTGTGTGTGGCTGAACGCTTCAGAAGTGTGTGTGTTGCTGAACGCTTCAGAAGTGTGTGTGTGGCTGAACGCTTCAGAAGTGTGTGTGTGGCTGAACGCTTCAGAAGTGTGTGTTGCTGAACGCTTCAGAAGTGTGTGTGGCTGAACGCTTCAGAAGTGTGTGTGGCTGAACGCTTCAGAAGTGTGTGTGGCTGAACGCTTCAGAAGTGTGTGTGGCTGAACGCTTCAGAAGTGTGTGTGGCTGAACGCTTCTGAAGTGTGTGTGGCTGAACGCTTCAGAAGTGTGTGTGGCTGAACGCTTCTGAAGTGTGTGTGGCTGAACGCTTCAGAAGTGTGTGTGTTGCTGAACGCTTCAGAAGTGTGTGTGTGGCTGAACGCTTCAGAAGTGTGTGTGTGGCTGAACGCTTCAGAAGTGTGTGTTGCTGAACGCTTCAGAAGTGTGTGTGGCTGAACGCTTCAGAAGTGTGTGTGTGGCTGAACACTTCAGAAGTGTGTGTGGCTGAACGCTTCAGAAGTGTGTGTGGCTGAACGCTTCAGAAGTGTGTGTGGCTGAACGCTTCAGAAGTGTGTGTGGCTGAACGCTTCAGAAGTGTGTGTGTGGCTGAACGCTTCAGAAGTGTGTGTGGCTGAACGCTTCAGAAGTGTGTGTGGCTGAACGCTTCAGAAGTGTGTGTGTGGCTGAACGCTTCAGAAGTGTGTGTGGCTGAACGCTTCAGAAGTGTGTGTGGCTGAACGCTTCAGAAGTGTGTGTGGCTGAACGCTTCAGAAGTGTGTGTGGCTGAACGCTTCAGAAGTGTGTGTGGTTAAGGAGACTGACAGCAACGGCTTCTGATTCAGACACCTCGATCTCACAGTGAGAATCACAGACATGAGTTTCAAAGCTTCCACAAACACACACTGCAATTCCCCGTTACTCACAACAGCCAACATACATAATGCACAATCACACAAAGACACACACTTCCTGTGGCGGCTGGATTATAATGCACCGATAAACACACACTGGAATAAAGCACACACTGCTGCATCTGTAATCATTGTTGAGATGTATTGTGGTGTTTGTTGAGTTAGAGGTCACTAAAGACTGGTCACTAAAGACTGGTCACTAAAGACTGGTCACTAAAGACCGATCACTAAAGACTGGTCACACTAAAGACTGGTCACTAAAGACTGGTCACTAAAGACTGGTCACTAAAGACTGGTCACTAAAGACCGATCACTAAAGACTGGTCACTAAAGACTGGTCACTAAAGACCGATCACTAAAGACTGGTCACTAAAGACTGATCACTAAAGACTGATCACTAAAGACTGGTCACTAAAGACCGATCACTAAAGACTGGTCACTAAAGACTGGTCACTAAAAACCGATCACTAAAGACTGGTCACTAAAGACCGGTCACTAAAGACTGGTCACTAAAGACTGGTCACTAAAGACTGGTCACTAAAGACCGATCACTAAAGACTGGTCACACTAAAGACTGGTCACTAAAGACTGGTCACTAAAGACTGGTCACTAAAGACCGATCACTAAAGACTGGTCACTAAAGACTGGTCACTAAAGACCGATCACTAAAGACTGGTCACTAAAGACTGATCACTAAAGACTGATCACTAAAGACTGGTCACTAAAGACCGATCACTAAAGACTGGTCACTAAAGACTGGTCACTAAAAACCGATCACTAAAGACTGGTCACTAAAGACCGGTCACTAAAGACTGGTCACTAAAGACTGGTCACACTAAAGACTGGTCACTAAAGACTGGTCACTAAAGACTGGTCACTAAAGACCGATCACTAAAGACTGATCACTAAAGACTGATCACTAAAGACTGATAACTAAAGACTGATCATTAAAGACCGATCACTAAAGACTGGTCACACTAAAGACTGGTCACTAAAGACTGGTCACTAAAGACTGGTCACTAAAGACTGGTCACTAAAGACCGGTCACTAAAGACTGGTCACACTAAAGACTGGTCACTAAAGACTGGTCACACTAAAGACCGATCACTAAAGACCGGTCACTAAAGACTGGTCACTAAAGACTGGTCACTAAAGACTGGTCACACCAAAGACTGGTCACTAAAGACTGGTCACTAAAGACCGGTCACTAAAGACTGGTCACTAAAGACCGGTCACTAAAGACTGGTCACTAAAGACTGGTCACTAAAGACCGATCACTAAAGACTGGTCACTAAAGACTGGTCACTAAAGACTGGTCACACCAAAGACTGGTCACTAAAGACTGGTCACTAAAGACTGGTCACTAAAGACTGGTCACTAAAGACCGGTCACTAAAGACTGGTCACTAAAGACCGGTCACTAAAGACTGGTCACTAAAGACTGGTCACACTAAAGACTGGTCACTAAAGACTGGTCACTAAAGACTGGTCACTAAAGACTGATCACTAAAGACTGATCACTAAAGACTGGTCACACTAAAGACTGGTCACTAAAGACTGGTCACTAAAGACTGGTCACTAAAGACCGGTCACTAAAGACTGGTCACTAAAGACCGGTCACTAAAGACTGGTCACACTAAAGACTGGTCACTAAAGACTGGTCACACTAAAGACCGATCACTAAAGACTGGTCACTAAAGACTGGTCACTAAACACTGGTCACTAAAGACTGGTCACTAAAGACTGGTCACACTAAAGACCGATCACTAAAGACTGGTCACTAAAGACTGGTCACTAAACACTGGTCACTAAAGACTGGTCACTATAGACTGGTCACGCTCAGTGTGTATGAGTCGCGCTTGTCTCGGAGACTCGGGTCTACTGAAGAGAACTCGGTGACGCAGGAACTCTTGTAAAGCACACACTCATTCCTGCATCTCTCGCTGCTGTGTGTGAAGAGCCGTGAGATAATCTGCTGTCGGGAATAACAAACTTCCCCTATCACTATTCTTCTTCTTCCTGAAATACTTCTGCTAAGCTGTGGTCGATCACTATAAAGCTGAGTCTATAAGTGCCGATCGTCTGCCGTTCTCACTGCTTTGAGTAAAGATAAAGGATGAGCAAGATTCGTTTTACAAACTTTAATGTAACATCAGTCATTCACGCTAGAGCTGGGCGAAACACAGTTATTGATACGGTTATTGAGCGGTGAGGGGATTCTGTCTTAAATGCTTCTGATTGGCCATTGCGTTCCAGAAACCAACACATGTCTGTGATTGGCTACATCGCTCAATGCTGTTAACATGTTACAAACAGAAACTCTGGCCTGTAAATCGTTTCTATTTTGTTTTTGTTCTTGTTGCTTTTCTGCAACAGATGAATAACAATGTATTAGTTTTTATATGTTTTATTCATAGATATTTATATTTCTTCTCTCGCAGCCGCACACACACACACACACACACACACACACACACACACACACAGAGTGCATTACCGCTCGCACTCGCCATCACATCCAGTCCCGCGCCGCACGTCTCTAGATCACGGGTCCGAGTATAGCGGGGGGAAATATCGGCTCGGGAGAATCTGAGCTCTACACAGGACAGAGTAACGGTGGATATCGCTCATATACATGTTTCTGACGCCGTAGTTAAGGCGGCAGGCGTGTGTTGCTTAGGCGGCTGCCAGTTCCACAGTGCTGCGGGAAACCCTGTTACGCTAACACACCGGACACTATTCAGCTGCTGTTCTGTTCTGTGTTGTGGAGCTGAATAACCTTTCCAGATTAAATCTCCGTTCTTGGTCTTGGATTTTGTGAAATAAATGTCTAAATAAATGCGACTTGTAGTCCAGTGCGACTTATATATGTTTTTTTCCTCTTCATGATGCATGTTTTGACTGGTGCGACTTATAGTCCGGAGCGACTTATAGTCCGGAAAATACGTATATTAAGTCGAGTTGTTTTTGCTGATATTTCTGGTAAAGCCATGATCAAGTTCCTCGAGTAACTGTTCTTGCTGCTGATTTATGTTCACATGTAACAACATATTTAGCAAAAAGACACTTCTTGGGCCCTATCTTTGACTTTGTACACCGCCGCATGTGTCATTCCTATTCTGCACCCGCGCACAGCGACTCTTCCCTCCACAGACACACGTCGGTAAATTAGGGAATGAACTTGCGCTCGGGGGGGCGGTTCAGTGAAAAGAGGAGTGTGTTCCGGCGCAAACGTTCCCTGGTGCTATTCTGCAGTTTCAGAAAACAACTCCGCCACTGACCAGGAGAAACCCAGTCTAAAGACAGCGGCGCCGCGCGTTAGTCAGATGCTATTTTAAGGGCGCGTGCTTGGCCATTATGTAGCGTGTGAACAACACACACACTTTGATTCTCTAATATAAACAGACGCAGCAGTTTTCATTTTTGCAAATCATACATTACAAGGAAACATATTAACACACGAGGGAAATCATTGTGGTGTCTCCGTGATGTGAAAAAAAATAGGCATAAATCTAGATTACACATTTACCCAAATTATTATACGTCCGTTTAACCGAAGCTAATGTGTGTGTGTTTCTCCATCATCCCCAATGTCACTTCTCTGTGTTTTACGGCCCTGACGAGAACGTCGGTCTCCTCGGCTGTGAACCGTTATAATAGCGATCCGCCGTTATAATAGCTATCCGCCGTTATAATAGCAATCCGCCGTTATAATAGCGATCCACCGTTATAATAGCGATCCGCCGTTATAATAGCTATCCGCCGTTATAATAGCAATCCGCCGTTATAATAGCGATCCACCGTTATAATAGCGATCCGCCGTTATAATAGCGATCCGCCGTTATAATAGCGATCCACCGTTATAATAGCAATCCGCCGTTATAACAGCGATCCGCCGTTATAATAGCAATCCGCCGTTATAATAGCGATCCACCGTTATAATAGCAATCCGCCGTTATAATAGCGATCCACCGTTATAATAGCAATCCGCCGTTATAATAGCGATCCGCCGTTATAATAGCAATCCGCCGTTATAATAGCGATCCGCCGTTATAATAGCAATCCGCCGTTATAATAGCGATCCACCGTTATAATAGCGATCCGCCGTTATAATAGCAATCCGCCGTTATAATAGCGATCCGCCGTTATAATAGCAATCCACCGTTATAATAGCAATCCGCCGTTATAATAGCGATCCGCCGTTATAATAGCAATCCGCCGTTATAATAGCAATCCGCCGTTATAATAGCAATCCGCCGTTATAATAGCAATCCGCCGTTATAATAGCAATCCGCCGTTATAATAGCGATCCGCCGTTATAATAGCAATCCGCCGTTATAATAGCAATCCGCCGTTATAATAGCGATCCGCCGTTATAATAGCAATCCGCCGTTATAATAGCGATCCGCCGTTATAATAGCAATCCGCCGTTATAATAGCAATCCGCCGTTATAATAGCGATCCGCCGTTATAATAGCAATCCGCCGTTATAATAGCGATCCGCCGTTATAATAGCAATCCGCCGTTATAATAGCAATCCGCCGTTATAATAGCGATCCGCCGTTATAATAGCAATCCGCCGTTATAATAGCAATCCGCCGTTATAATAGCGATCCGCCGTTATAATAGCAATCCGCCGTTATAATAGCGATCCACCGTTATAATAGCGATCCACCGTTATAATAGCGATCCGCCGTTATAATAGCAATCCGCCGTTATAATAGCGATCCACCGTTATAATAGCAATCCGCCGTTATAACAGCGATCCGCCGTTATAATAGCAATCCGCCGTTATAATAGCGATCCGCCGTTATAATAGCAATCCGCCGTTATAATAGCGATCCACCGTTATAATAGCAATCCGCCGTTATAATAGCGATCCACCGTTATAATAGCAATCCGCCGTTATAATAGCAATCCGCCGTTATAATAGCGATCCGCCGTTATAATAGCAATCCGCCGTTATAATAGCGATCCACCGTTATAATAGCAATCCGCCGTTATAATAGCAATCCGCCGTTATAATAGCAATCCGCCGTTATAATAGCAATCCGCCGTTATAATAGCGATCCGCCGTTATAATAGCAATCCGCCGTTATAATAGCGATCCACCGTTATAATAGCGATCCGCCGTTATAATAGCAATCCGCCGTTATAATAGCAATCCGCCGTTATAATAGCAATCCGCCGTTATAATAGCAATCCGCCGTTATAATAGCAATCCGCCGTTATAATAGCGATCCGCCGTTATAATAGCAATCCGCCGTTATAATAGCGATCCACCGTTATAATAGCAATCCGCCGTTATAATAGCAATCCGCCGTCATAATAGCAATCCACCGTTATAATAGCGATCCGCCGGATCCGCCGTTATAATAGCGATCCGCCGTTATAATAGCAATCCACCGTTATAATAGCAATCCACCGTTATAATAGCAATCGGCCGTTATAATAGCGATCCGCCGTTATAATAGCGATCCGCCGTTATAATAGCGATCCGCCGTTATAATAGCGATCCGCCGTTATAATAGCGATCCGCCGTTATAATAGCGATCCGCCGTTATAATAGCGATCCGCCGTTATAATAGCGATCCGCCGTTATAATAGCGATCCGCCGTTATAATAGCGATCCGCCGTTATAATAGCGATCCGCCGGATCCGCCGTTATAATAGCAATCCGCCGTTATAATAGCAATCCACCGTTATAATAGCAATCCACCGTTATAATAGCAATCCACCGTTATAATAGTGATCCGCCGTTATAATAGCAATCCACCGTTATAATAGCAATCCGCCGTTATAATAGCAATCCGCCGTTATAATAGCAATCCCCCGTTATAATAGCAATCCGCCGTTATAATAGCAATCCGCCGTTATAATAGCAATCCGCCGTTATAATAGCAATCCGCCGTTATAATAGCAATCCCCCGTTATAATAGCAATCCGCCGTTATAATAGCAATCCGCCGTTATAATAGCAATCCGCCGTTATAATAGCAATCCGCCGTTATAATAGCAATCCACCGTTATAATAGTGATCCGCCGTTATAATAGCAATCCGCCGTTATAATAGCAATCCGCCGTTATAATAGCAATCCGCCGTTATAATAGCAATCCGCCGTTATAATAGCGATCCGCCGTTATAATAGCAATCCGCCGTTATAATAGCAATCCGCCGTTATAATAGCAATCTGCCGTTATAATAGCAATCCGCCGTTATAACAGCAATCCGCCATTATAATAGCGATCCGCCGTTATAATAGCAATCCGCCGTTATAATAGCAATCCGCCGATTTAATAGCGATCCGCCGTTATAATAGCGATCCGCCGTTATAATAGCAATCCGCCGTTATAATAGCAATCCGCCGTTATAATAGCAATCCGCCGTTATAATAGCAATCCGCCGTTATAATAGCGATCCGCCGTTATAATAGCGATCCGCCGTTATAATAGCAATCCGCCGTTATAATAGCGATCCGCCGTTATAATAGCGATCCGCCGTTATAATAGCGATCCGCCGTTATAATAGCGATCCGCCGTTATAATAGCGATCCGCCGTTATAATAGCAATCCGCCGTTATAATAGCGATCCGCCGTTATAATAGCAATCCACCGTTATAATAGCAATCCACCGTTATAATAGCGATCCGCCGTTATAATAGCAATCCGCCGTTATAATAGCAATCCACCGTTATAATAGCGATCCGCCGTTATAATAGCAATCCGCCGTTATAATAGCAATCCACCGTTATAATAGCGATCCGCCGTTATAATAGCAATCCGCCGTTATAATAGCAATCCGCCGTTATAATAGCGATCCGCCGTTATAATAGCGATCCGCCGTTATAATAGCAATCCGCCGTTATAATAGCGATCCGCCGTTATAATAGCGATCCGCCGTTATAATAGCGATCCGCCGTTATAATAGCGATCCGCCGTTATAATAGCGATCCGCCGTTATAATAGCAATCCGCCGTTATAATAGCAATCCACCGTTATAATAGCAATCCGCCGTTATAATAGCAATCCACCGTTATAATAGCAATCCGCCGTTATAATAGCGATCCGCCGTTATAATAGCGATCCGCCGTTATAATAGCGATCCGCCGTTATAATAGCGATCCGCCGTTATAATAGCAATCCGCCGTTATAATAGCGATCCGCCGTTATAATAGCGATCCGCCGTTATAATAGCGATCCGCCGTTATAATAGCAATCCGCCGTTATAATAGCAATCCACCGTTATAATAGCAATCCACCGTTATAATAGCGATCCGCCGTTATAATAGCAATCCGCCGTTATAATAGCAATCCACCGTTATAATAGCGATCCGCCGTTATAATAGCAATCCGCCGTTATAATAGCAATCCACCGTTATAATAGCGATCCGCCGTTATAATAGCAATCCGCCGTTATAATAGCAATCCGCCGTTATAATAGCGATCCGCCGTTATAATAGCGATCCGCCGTTATAATAGCAATCCGCCGTTATAATAGCAATCCGCCGTTATAATAGCGATCGGCCGTTATAATAGCGATCCGCCGTTATAATAGCAATCCGCCGTTATAATAGCAATCCACCGTTATAATAGCGATCCGCCGTTATAATAGCAATCCACCGTTATAATAGCGATCCGCCGTTATAATAGCGATCCGCCGTTATAATAGCAATCCGCCGTTATAATAGCAATCCGCCGTTATAATAGCAATCCGCCGTTATAATAGCAATCCGCCGTTATAATAGCAATCCACCGTTATAATAGCAATCCGCCGTTATAATAGCAATCCGCCGTTATAATAGCGATCCGCCGTTATAATAGCGATCGGCCGTTATAATAGCGATCCGCCGTTATAATAGCAATCCGCCGTTATAATAGCGATCCGCCGTTATAATAGCAATCCGCCGTTATAATAGCGATCCGCCGTTATAATAGCAATCCGCCGTTATAATAGCAATCCGCCGTTATAATAGCGATCCGCCGTTATAATAGCAATCCGCCGTTATAATAGCAATCCGCCGTTATAATAGCAATCCGCCGTTATAATAGCAATCCGCCGTTATAATAGCGATCCGCCGTTATAATAGCGATCCCCGATCCGCCGTTATAATAGCGATCCGCCGTTATAATAGCGATCCGCCGTTATAATAGCGATCCGCCGTTATAATAGCGATCCGCCGTTATAATAGCAATCCGCCGTTATAATAGCGATCCGCCGTTATAATAGCGATCCGCCGTTATAATAGCGATCCGCCGTTATAATAGCAATCCACCGTTATAATAGCGATCCGCCGTTATAATAGCGATCCGCCGTTATAATAGCGATCCGCCGTTATAATAGCAATCCGCCGTTATAATAGCAATCCACCGTTATAATAGCGATCCGCCGTTATAATAGCGATCCGCCGTTATAATAGCGATCCGCCGTTATAATAGCGATCCGCCGTTATAATAGCGATCCGCCGTTATAATAGCAATCCGCCGTTATAATAGCAATCCACCGTTATAATAGCGATCCGCCGGATCCGCCGTTATAATAGCAATCCGCCGTTATAATAGCAATCCGCCGTTATAATAGCAATCCGCCGTTATAATAGCAATCCGCCGTTATAATAGCAATCCGCCGTTATAATAGCAATCCGCCGTTATAATAGCGATCCGCCGTTATAATAGCAATCCGCCGTTATAATAGCGATCCGCCGTGCCGGCTCTTAAAGGGAATGTGAGAGGACGCTCTGATTGGTTTATTTCACGTTACGCCCAAACCACACCTATGAGTAATGAAGCGACTTCAGACCAACACATTTTAGATTTGCGTCGGGCGCAAGAGTCGTTTATCCCGCCGGTATAACAGCAACAGCGCCGGGATCCGCCCACAGAGTTACTTGCGCCTCAGAACGATAAAATAGGGCCCAGTGTGTTTGAGATCTAAATGTTTGACTTTTTCCAGAAGACATTTGCTCAAGCTAAAACTAAGAGTGTTCATTGATTACAGGAAAAACTTCTGACGAACACAACACACGTTTATCTGGAAGCTGACAGAGCTAAGCTAACGTAGACACGTGTGGTCTGCTAACTGCACTTCTCTTACATGTCTCACTTGAAGCAATAGTTCACTTCAACATGAAGACTGTTGTTATGTACTCACTCTCAAGCTGCTCCAAACCTGTGTGAGTGTCTTTGTTCAGCGAACACAAAAGAAGATATTATGAAGAACGTCGGTAAACAAACCCCATTGACTTCCATGGCTGGACAAAAATACTATGGAAGTCGATGGGGTCCAAGATCTTCTTTTGTGTTCAGCAGAATATAAACTCATACAGGGTTGGATCAACTTGAGAGTGAGTAAATAATAATAACAGAATTTTCATTTTTAAGTGAATTATTGCTTTCATTCTGTTCAATATTATTTTGTGCAATTCAAAGTGAAATACAATGTTGGGATATTGCTAACCCCTGCTAACTTCTGTGAACGGAGAAAGCTAACTGTGTGTTAAAGGAGTAAATATAGGCCCTTTTAAGTAAATACAGATTAACAAAACAAAAGGAAAATCTTAATTGACAGCACTAATATGTGTATATATATATATTAGTGCTGTCCATTAAGATGTCTTTTTTGTTTTGTTAATCTGTATTTAAGTGGAACATACACTGAAGCCTGCTGATAACCCCAGTAAGTGTGTGAGCACTGGTTAGACTAGCCCTCCTCTCGCTGAACAGCTGCAGTCACTCTACACCAGTGACTCTACACCAGTGACTCTACACCAGTGACTCTACACCAGTGACTCTACACCAGTGACTCTACACCAGTGACTCTACACCAGTGACTCTACACCAGTGACTCTACACCAGTGACTCTACACCAGTGACTCTACACCAGTGACTCTACACCAGTCACTCTGCCAGAGATCAGACGCTGAGCTGAGAGATAAGCGCCGGTATAATCAGCACTTCCTCGTAACCCTCATGCCTCGGGACATCAACCGCCGGCAGGATCGAGGCAGAGGCCGCTTGGGTTTCTTGTAAAGCACGTGACTTTACTCCACAGCAATCCTGCCATCCCGAGCGTGACCAGCCGGAGGCGCCAGAGAGGAACACGCCGTTTACAAGAAGTCCCTGAGTTCACTGGAATCCACCCTGAGTCCCTGGATGACATAACCATCGTGACTCTGTGTGACAGCTGTCCATCATAAAACCATAAACCGGTCGTGTGGAACCGCTTCAGTGTGTTGTGCTGCGGACTGCTGGACTGCTCACACACACATCTGATCTGCGCTGGGAAATAACACTACTTTCCAAGAGGAAGCCTCGGACTGTGGATTCCACATCACATGCGTTCTGCACACACACACACACACCGCATGTGGAAGTGTGTATGCGGTAGTGGCGAGCGCTTCGACAAACATCATGATTGAGCAACTCAATCCCATCAACCTCTTTTATTACACATCATAATCCATAACACACATCATAATCCATAACACACATTATAATCTATAACACACTGCAGCAGATCTGAACCACTGTAAAGAGCGATGGAGGAAATGTGGTATAGACCGCCTTAAAACAAGTTTTGTGACTGACATAATTTTGTGAGTGTGTGTGTGTGTGTGGTGTGGTGTGTGTGTGTGTGTGTGTGTGTGTGTGTGTGTGTGTGTGTGTGTGTGTGTGTGTGTGTGTGGTGTGGTGTGTGTGTGTGTGTGTGTCTGTGTGTGTGTGTGTGTGTGTGTGTGTGTGTGTGTGTGAGTGTGTGTGTGTGTGTGTGTGTGTGTGTGTGTGTTCGTGTGGCTTGTGTGTGTGTGTGTGTGGTCGTACCAGTCGTCTTATCTCAGCGCGACTGATGA
>NC_136892.1:357500-415000 GCF_949152265.1 Phoxinus phoxinus
TAGTGTGTGAAGACAGCAGAGAAACTGACTTTAGTGTGTGAAGACAGCAGAGAAACTGACTTTAGTGCGTGAAGTGTGTAGAGAAACTGACTTTAGTGTGTGAAGAGAGCAGAGAAACTGACTTTAGTGTGTGAAGTGTGTAAAGAAACTGACTTTAGTGTGTGAAGAGAGCAGAGAAACTGACTTTAGTGTGTGAAGTGTGTAGAGAAACTGACTTTAGTGTGTGAAGAAGGCAGAGAAACTGACTTTAGTGTGTGAAGTGTGTAGAGAAACTGACTTTAGTGTGTGAAGAAGGCAGAGAAACTGACTTTAGTGTGTGAAGTGTGCAGAGAAACTGACTTTAGTGTGTGAAGTGTGTAGAGAAACTGACTTTAGTGTGTGAAGTGTGTAGAGAAACTGACTTTAGTGTGTGAAGTGTGTAGAGAAACTGACTTTAGTGTGTGAAGTGTGTAGAGAAACTGACTTTAGTGTGTGAAGACAGCAGAGAAACTGACTTTAGTGTGTGAAGTGTGTAGAGAAACTGACTTTAATGTGTGAAGACAGCAGTGAAACTGACTTTAGTGTGTGAAGACAGCAGTGAAACTGACTTTAGTGTGTGAAGTGTGTAGAGAAACTGACTTTAGTGTGTGAAGACAGCAGAGAAACTGACTTTAGTGTGTGAAGTGTGTAGAGAAACTGACTTTAATGTGTGAAGTGTGCAGAGAAACTGACTTTAGTGTGTGAAGAGAGCAGAGAAACTGACTTTAGTGTGTGAAGAGAGCAGAGAAACTGACTTTAGTGTGTGAAGAGAGCAGAAAAACTGACTTTAGTGTGTGAAGTGTGTAGAGAAACTGACTTTAGTGTGTGAAGTGTGTAGAGAAACTGACTTTAGTGTGTGAAGAGAGCAGAGAAACTGACTTTAGTGTGTGAAGTGTGTAGAGAAACTGACTTTAGTGTGTGAAGTGTGTAGAGAAACTGACTTTAGTGTGTGAAGACAGTAGAGAAACTGACTTTAGTGTGTGAAGTGTGTAGAGAAACTGACTTTAGTGTGTGAAGTTTGTAGAGAAACTGACTTTAGTGTGTGAAGTGTGTAAAGAAACTGACTTTAGTGTGTGAAGTGTGTAGAGAAACTGACTTTAGTGTGTGAAGACAGTAGAGAAACTGACTTTAGTGTGTGAAGTGTGTAGAGAAACTGACTTTAGTGTGTGAAGACAGTAGAGAAACTGACTTTAGTGTGTGAAGTGTGTAGAGAAACTGACTTTAGTGTGTGAAGACAGTAGAGAAACTGACTTTAGTGTGTGAAGTGTGTAGAGAAACTGACTTTAGTGTGTGAAGTGTGTAGAGAAACTGACTTTAGTGTGTGAAGTGTGTAGAGAAACTGACTTTAGTGTGTGAAGTGTGTAGAGAAACTGACTTTAGTGTGTGAAGACAGTAGAGAAACTGACTTTAGTGTGTGAAGTGTGTAGAGAAACTGACTTTAGTGTGTGAAGACAGTAGAGAAACTGACTTTAGTGTGTGAAGTGTGTAGAGAAACTGACTTTAGTGTGTGAAGTGTGTAGAGAAACTGACTTTAGTGTGTGAAGACAGTAGAGAAACTGACTTTAGTGTGTGAAGTGTGTAGAGAAACTGACTTTAGTGTGTGAAGACAGTAGAGAAACTGACTTTAGTGTGTGAAGTGTGTAGAGAAACTGACTTTAGTGTGTGAAGACAGCAGAGAAACTGACTTTAGTGTGTGAAGTGTGTAGAGAAACTGACTTTAGTGTGTGAAGTGTGTAGAGAAACTGACTTTAGTGTGTGAAGTGTGTAGAGAAACTGACTTTAGTGTGTGAAGAGAGCAGAGAAACTGACTTTAGTGTGTGAAGTGTGTAGAGAAACTGACTTTAGTGTGTGAAGTGTGTAGAGAAACTGACTTTAGTGTGTGAAGAGAGCAGAGAAACTGACTTTAGTGTGTGAAGTGTGTAGAGAAACTGACTTTAGTGTGTGAAGTGTGTAGAGAAACTGACTTTAGTGTGTGAAGTGTGTAGAGAAACTGACTTTAGTGTGTGAAGACAGTAGAGAAACTGACTTTAGTGTGTGAAGAGAGCAGAGAAACTGACTTTAGTGTGTGAAGTGTGTAGAGAAACTGACTTTAGTGTGTGAAGTGTGTAGAGAAACTGACTTTAGTGTGTGAAGACAGTAGAGAAACTGACTTTAGTGTGTGAAGTGTGTAGAGAAACTGACTTTAGTGTGTGAAGACAGCAGAGAAACTGACTTTAGTGTGTGAAGTGTGTAGAGAAACTGACTTTAGTGTGTGAAGTGTGTAGAGAAACTGACTTTAGTGTGTGAAGTGTGTAGAGAAACTGACTTTAGTGTGTGAAGAGAGCAGAGAAACTGACTTTAGTGTGTGAAGTGTGTAGAGAAACTGACTTTAGTGTGTGAAGTGTGTAGAGAAACTGACTTTAGTGTGTGAAGTGTGTAGAGAAACTGACTTTAGTGTGTGAAGAGAGCAGAGAAACTGACTTTAGTGTGTGAAGTGTGTAGAGAAACTGACTTTAGTGTGTGAAGTGTGTAGAGAAACTGACTTTAGTGTGTGAAGTGTGTAGAGAAACTGACTTCAGTGTGTGAAGAGAGCAGAGAAACTGACTTTAGTGTGTGAAGAGAGCAGAGAAACTGACTTTAGTGTGTGAAGACAGCAGAGAAACTGACTTTAGTTTGTGAAGAGAGCAGAGAAACTGACTTTAGTGTGTGAAGAGAGCAGAGAAACTGACTTTAGTGTGTGAAGAGAGCAGAGAAACTGACTTTAGTGTGTGAAGAGAGCAGAGAAACTGACTTTAGTGTGTGAAGTGTGTAGAGAAACTGACTTTAGTGTGTGAAGTGTGTAGAGAAACTGACTTTAGTGTGTGAAGTGTGTAGAGAAACTGACTTTAGTGTGTGAAGTGTGTAGAGAAACTGACTTTAGTGTGTGAAGTGTGTAGAGAAACTGACTTTAGTGTGTGAAGAGAGCAGAGAAACTGACTTTAGTGTGTGAAGTGTGTAGAGAAACTGACTTTAGTGTGTGAAGTGTGTAGAGAAACTGACTTTAGTGTGTGAAGTGTGTAGAGAAACTGACTTCAGTGTGTGAAGAGAGCAGAGAAACTGACTTTAGTGTGTGAAGAGAGCAGAGAAACTGACTTTAGTGTGTGAAGACAGCAGAGAAACTGACTTTAGTTTGTGAAGAGAGCAGAGAAACTGACTTTAGTGTGTGAAGAGAGCAGAGAAACTGACTTTAGTGTGTGAAGAGAGCAGAGAAACTGACTTTAGTGTGTGAAGAGAGCAGAGAAACTGACTTTAGTGTGTGAAGTGTGTAGAGAAACTGACTTTAGTGTGTGAAGTGTGTAGAGAAACTGACTTTAGTGTGTGAAGTGTGTAGAGAAACTGACTTTAGTGTGTGAAGACAGTAGAGAAACTGACTTTAGTGTGTGAAGTGTGTAGAGAAACTGACTTTAGTGTGTGAAGACAGTAGAGAAACTGACTTTAGTGTGTGAAGTGTGTAGAGAAACTGACTTTAGTGTGTGAAGACAGTAGAGAAACTGACTTTAGTGTGTGAAGTGTGTAGAGAAACTGACTTTAGTGGTTGAAGTGTGTAGAGAAACTGACTTTAGTGTGTGAAGTGTGTAGAGAAACTGACTTTAGTGTGTGAAGTGTGTAGAGAAACTGACTTTAGTGTGTGAAGAGAGCAGAGAAACTGACTTTAGTGTGTGAAGAGAGCAGAGAAACTGACTTTAGTGTGTGAAGAGAGCAGAGAAACTGACTTCAGTGTGTGAAGACAGCAGAGAAACTGACTTTAGTGTGTGAAGAGAGCAGAGAAACTGACTTTAGTGTGTGAAGTGTGTAGAGAAACTGACTTTAGTGTGTATAGACAGCAGAGAAACTGACTTTAGTTTGTGAAGAGAGCAGAGAAACTGACTTTAGTGTGTGAAGAGAGCAGAGAAACTGACTTTAGTGTGTGAAGAGAGCAGAGAAACTGACTTTAGTGTGTGAAGAGAGCAGAGAAACTGACTTTAGTGTGTGAAGTGTGTAGAGAA
Organism: Phoxinus phoxinus; assembly: GCF_949152265.1. Classification (NCBI taxonomy): domain Eukaryota; kingdom Metazoa; phylum Chordata; class Actinopteri; order Cypriniformes; family Leuciscidae; genus Phoxinus; species Phoxinus phoxinus. The sequence continues at coordinate 361,523 of NC_136892.1, forward strand.
ACTGACTTTAGTGTGTGAAGAGAGCAGAGAAACTGACTTTAGTGTGTGAAGTGTGTAGAGAAACTGACTTTAGTGTGTGAAGTGTGTAGAGAAACTGACTTTAGTGTGTGAAGTGTGTAGAGAAACTGACTTTAGTGTGTGAAGACAGTAGAGAAACTGACTTTAGTGTGTGAAGTGTGTAGAGAAACTGACTTTAGTGTGTGAAGACAGTAGAGAAACTGACTTTAGTGTGTGAAGTGTGTAAAGAAACTGACTTTAGTGTGTGAAGAGAGCAGAGAAACTGACTTTAGTGTGTGAAGTGTGTAGAGAAACTGACTTTAGTGTGTGAAGAGAGCAGAGAAACTGACTTTAGTGTGTGAAGTGTGTAGAGAAACTGACTTTAGTGTGTGAAGACAGCAGAGAAACTGACTTTAGTGTGTGAAGTGTGTAGAGAAACTGACTTTAGTGTGTGAAGTGTGTAGAGAAACTGACTTTAGTGTGTGAAGTGTGTAGAGAAACTGACTTTAGTGTGTGAAGAGAGCAGAGAAACTGACTTTAGTGTGTGAAGTGTGTAGAGAAACTGACTTTAGTGTGTGAAGTGTGTAGAGAAACTGACTTTAGTGTGTGAAGAGAGCAGAGAAACTGACTTTAGTGTGTGAAGTGTGTAGAGAAACTGACTTTAGTGTGTGAAGTGTGTAGAGAAACTGACTTTAGTGTGTGAAGTGTGTAGAGAAACTGACTTTAGTGTGTGAAGACAGTAGAGAAACTGACTTTAGTGTGTGAAGAGAGCAGAGAAACTGACTTTAGTGTGTGAAGTGTGTAGAGAAACTGACTTTAGTGTGTGAAGTGTGTAGAGAAACTGACTTTAGTGTGTGAAGACAGTAGAGAAACTGACTTTAGTGTGTGAAGTGTGTAGAGAAACTGACTTTAGTGTGTGAAGACAGCAGAGAAACTGACTTTAGTGTGTGAAGTGTGTAGAGAAACTGACTTTAGTGTGTGAAGTGTGTAGAGAAACTGACTTTAGTGTGTGAAGTGTGTAGAGAAACTGACTTTAGTGTGTGAAGAGAGCAGAGAAACTGACTTTAGTGTGTGAAGTGTGTAGAGAAACTGACTTTAGTGTGTGAAGTGTGTAGAGAAACTGACTTTAGTGTGTGAAGTGTGTAGAGAAACTGACTTTAGTGTGTGAAGAGAGCAGAGAAACTGACTTTAGTGTGTGAAGTGTGTAGAGAAACTGACTTTAGTGTGTGAAGTGTGTAGAGAAACTGACTTTAGTGTGTGAAGTGTGTAGAGAAACTGACTTCAGTGTGTGAAGAGAGCAGAGAAACTGACTTTAGTGTGTGAAGAGAGCAGAGAAACTGACTTTAGTGTGTGAAGACAGCAGAGAAACTGACTTTAGTTTGTGAAGAGAGCAGAGAAACTGACTTTAGTGTGTGAAGAGAGCAGAGAAACTGACTTTAGTGTGTGAAGAGAGCAGAGAAACTGACTTTAGTGTGTGAAGAGAGCAGAGAAACTGACTTTAGTGTGTGAAGTGTGTAGAGAAACTGACTTTAGTGTGTGAAGTGTGTAGAGAAACTGACTTTAGTGTGTGAAGTGTGTAGAGAAACTGACTTTAGTGTGTGAAGACAGTAGAGAAACTGACTTTAGTGTGTGAAGTGTGTAGAGAAACTGACTTTAGTGTGTGAAGACAGTAGAGAAACTGACTTTAGTGTGTGAAGTGTGTAAAGAAACTGACTTTAGTGTGTGAAGTTTGTAGAGAAACTGACTTTAGTGTGTGAAGACAGTAGAGAAACTGACTTTAGTGTGTGAAGTGTGTAGAGAAACTGACTTTAGTGTGTGAAGACAGCAGAGAAACTGACTTTAGTGTGTGAAGTGTGTAGAGAAACTGACTTTAGTGTGTGAAGTGTGTAGAGAAACTGACTTTAGTGTGTGAAGTGTGTAGAGAAACTGACTTTAGTGTGTGAAGAGAGCAGAGAAACTGACTTTAGTGTGTGAAGTGTGTAGAGAAACTGACTTTAGTGTGTGAAGTGTGTAGAGAAACTGACTTTAGTGTGTGAAGTGTGTAGAGAAACTGACTTCAGTGTGTGAAGAGAGCAGAGAAACTGACTTTAGTGTGTGAAGAGAGCAGAGAAACTGACTTTAGTGTGTGAAGTGTGTAGAGAAACTGACTTTAGTGTGTGAAGACAGCAGAGAAACTGACTTTAGTGTGTGAAGAGAGCAGAGAAACTGACTTTAGTGTGTGAAGTGTGTAAAGAAACTGACTTTAGTGTGTGAAGTGTGTAGAGAAACTGACTTTAGTGTGTGAAGACAGCAGAGAAACTGACTTTAGTGTGTGAAGTGTGTAGAGAAACTGACTTTAGTGTGTGAAGAGAGCAGAGAAACTGACTTTAGTGTGTGAAGAGAGCAGAGAAACTGACTTTAGTGTGTGAAGTGTGTAGAGAAACTGACTTTAGTGTGTGAAGTGTGTAGAGAAACTGACTTTAGTGTGTGAAGAGAGCAGAGAAACTGACTTTAGTGTGTGAAGTGTGTAGATAAACTGACTTTAGTGTGTGAAGACAGCAGAGAAACTTACTTTAGTGTGTGAAGTGTGTAGAGAAACTGACTTTAGTGGTTGAAGAGAGCAGAGAAACTGACTTTAGTGTGTGAAGAGAGCAGAGAAACTGACTTTAGTGTGTGAAGACAGCAGAGAAACTGACTTTAGTGTGTGAAGAGAGCAGAGAAACTGACTTTAGTGTGTGAAGACAGCAGAGAAACTGACTTTAGTGTGTGAAGAGAGCAGAGAAACTGACTTTAGTGTGTGAAGTGTGCAGAGAAACTGACTTTAGTGTGTGAAGTGTGTAGAGAAACTGACTTTAGTGTGTGAAGAGAGCAGAGAAACTGACTTTAGTGTGTGAAGTGTGTAGATAAACTGACTTTAGTGTGTGAAGACAGCAGAGAAACTTACTTTAGTGTGTGAAGTGTGTAGAGAAACTGACTTTAGTGGTTGAAGAGAGCAGAGAAACTGACTTTAGTGTGTGAAGAGAGCAGAGAAACTGACTTTAGTGTGTGAAGACAGCAGAGAAACTGACTTTAGTGTGTGAAGAGAGCAGAGAAACTGACTTTAGTGTGTGAAGACAGCAGAGAAACTTACTTTAGTGTGTGAAGTGTGTAGAGAAACTGACTTTAGTGGTTGAAGTGTGTAGAGAAACTGACTTTAGTGTGTGAAGTGTGTAGAGAAACTGACTTTAGTGTGTGAAGTGTGTAGAGAAACTGACTTTAGTGTGTGAAGAGAGCAGAGAAACTGACTTTAGTGTGTGAAGAGAGCAGAGAAACTGACTTTAGTGTGTGAAGAGAGCAGAGAAACTGACTTCAGTGTGTGAAGACAGCAGAGAAACTGACTTTAGTGTGTGAAGAGAGCAGAGAAACTGACTTTAGTGTGTGAAGTGTGTAGAGAAACTGACTTTAGTGTGTGAAGTGTGTAGAGAAACTGACTTTAGTGTGTGAAGTGTGTAGAGAAACTGACTTTAGTGTGTGAAGACAGCAGAGAAACTGACTTTAGTTTGTGAAGAGAGCAGAGAAACTGACTTTAGTGTGTGAAGAGAGCAGAGAAACTGACTTTAGTGTGTGAAGTGTGTAGAGAAACTGACTTTAGTGTGTGAAGAGAGCAGAGAAACTGACTTTAGTGTGTGAAGTGTGTAGAGAAACTGACTTTAGTGTGTGAAGAGAGCAGAGAAACTGACTTTAGTGTGTGAAGTGTGTAGAGAAACTGACTTTAGTGTGTGAAGTGTGTAGAGAAACTGACTTTAGTGTGTGAAGTGTGTAGAGAAACTGACTTTAGTGTGTGAAGACAGTAGAGAAACTGACTTTAGTGTGTGAAGTGTGTAGAGAAACTGACTTTAGTGTGTGAAGACAGTAGAGAAACTGACTTTAGTGTGTGAAGTGTGTAAAGAAACTGACTTTAGTGTGTGAAGAGAGCAGAGAAACTGACTTTAGTGTGTGAAGTGTGTAGAGAAACTGACTTTAGTGTGTGAAGAGAGCAGAGAAACTGACTTTAGTGTGTGAAGTGTGTAGAGAAACTGACTTTAGTGTGTGAAGTGCGGAGAGAAACTGACTTTAGTGTGTGAAGTGTGTAGAGAAACTGACTTTAGTGTGTGAAGTGTGTAGAGAAACTGACTTTAGTGTGTGAAGTGTGTAGAGAAACTGACTTTAGTGTGTGAAGTGTGTAGAGAAACTGACTTTAGTGTGTGAAGACAGCAGAGAAACTGACTTTAGTGTGTGAAGTGTGTAAAGAAACTGACTTTAGTGTGTGAAGTGTGTAGAGAAACTGACTTTAGTGTGTGAAGTGTGTAGAGAAACTGACTTTAGTGTGTGAAGTGTGTAGAGAAACTGACTTTAGTGTGTGAAGTGTGTAGAGAAACTGACATTTATATAATTTGGTAGATGGTGTTGTGAATATAAAGCAGTTGTGCATCTGAGCGCAGGGCTTCATTACTGCTCATGAAGTCGAGTTAGATGAGGCTTCAGCAGCAACACAAAGGTTAAGTCGAGCACGTTCCAGTCATTCCCAGCTCTGCAGGAACCCTGCTGGAGATTTCCCCGCGGTGGAGCTCCACTGCAGATAATCAGATTGTAATTCTTTTGGCCCCTTTTAGTGGAAAAATGTGCCTTGGATTAGTTGTCATGTACGTTGTGTTTGAAGTCAAGCTCCGATGCCAAACTCAGTGTGTTCTCTCGTGTTCAGCCGGCGGACGGCCATCTTCTCCTGTGAGTTTCCAGAGTCCTGAACCCTGATCTGAACCCCTGACACATGCAGTGACGTCTGTGCGGTCAGCTGATCTCCTCTAATCTCCAGCGCAGGCACAATGGGCAGTTATGATGAAGACACCGCGTTTCTGGGGCAGAAGGGGCCGTTTTTTGCGCTCCTCTTCTTCCTCCTGAACGCCGTCTACATCTCCACCGGGCTTCACGGCCTGTACATCGTGTTCGCCGGGGCGTCGCCGTCTCACCGCTGCCAGGTCGCGGAGGGAAACCTGAGTGCGGAATGGATGAGAGCGGTTATTCCTGAGGAGATGGTCAACGGGAAACTGCAGGCGAGTCGGTGTTGGAGATACAGCCTGGAGACGGTCAGAAACCTGTCGGCACACGGCGTCTCCCCGCGGGACCTGAACCTCACCGACATCAGCCTGGAGACGTGTGTGGACGGCTGGAGATACAGCACTGACGTCTTCAGCTCCACCATCGTCTCGGAGGTGAGAGAGCTCACACACACACACACACACACACACATGCTCACACACACACACATGCCCACACACACACACACACGCTCAAAAACACACACACACACACGCTCACAAACACAAACACGCTCACAAACACAAACACGCTCACACACACACACACACACACACACACGCTCACACACACACACATGCTCACACACACACACACATGCTCACACACACACACACACACGCTCAAAAACACACACACACACACGCTCACAAACACAAACACGCTCACAAACACAAACACACACACACACACACACACGCTCACACACACACACACGCTCACACGCTCACACACACACACACACACACATGCTCTCACACACACATGCTCTCACACACACACACACACACACACACACACGGTCACAAACACACACACGCTCACAAACACACACACACACACACGCTCACACACACACCCTCACACACACACGCTCACACACACACGCTCACACACACACACACACACACACTCACACACACACGCTCTCACACACACACACACACACTCACACACACACGCTCTCTCACACACACACACACACACACACACACACACACGGTCACAAACACACACACGCTCACAAACACACACACACACACATGCTCACACACACACCCTCGCTCACACACACACACATACACACACACACACTCACACACACACACACACATGCTCTCACACACACACACACACACACGGTCACAAACACACACACGCTCACAAACACACACACACACGCTAACACACACACGCTCAAACACACATGCTCACACACACACGCTCACACACAGACGCTCACACACACACACGCTCACACACACGGTCACAAACACACACACGCTCACACACACGGTCACAAACACACACACGCTCACACACACACACACACGCTCACAAACACACACATGCTCACACACACACACGCTCACACACACACACACACACACACACACACATGCTCACACACACACACACACACACGCTCACACACACACACACTCACACACACACGGTCACAAACACACGCTCACACACACACGCTCACACACACACGCTCACACACACACGGTCACACACACACACACACACACTCACACACACACATGCTCTCACACACACACACACACACACGGTCACAAACACACACACGCTCACAAACACACACACCCTCACACACACACGCAGCGTGTGTGTGTCCGGCAGCGTTTTCACAGATTCACGTTTGATGATAAAGTTTTCTAAATTTTGTAAAACTTTGGAACTGTTTTAAAGTGTGTGTTCTCGAGCTCCAAACACTGTTGTGCAGATGAACGGCCAGAACACAATAAACGTTTCTGGTTTCTGTTAGAACGGTGTCGTGTTAGCGCCCCCTAAGTTGTGATTTTTTCTTTTCCACAGAACAGAAACCGTAAAACTTCTGTGGATTATTGATATGATTTTGAGCTCTTGTGCGTCTGGCTCAGTACTGGTGTAGTCCTGGCGTTCTGGTGCGTTTACTGTGCAGCTGAAGCCTCATGGCTGTGGCCAGCAGGTCTAGATCCAGGTCTTCTGCAGATCTTCTGCAGGTCTAGATCCAGGTCTTCTGCAGGTCTTCTGCTGGTCTTCTGCAGGTCTTCTGCTGGTCTTCTGCAGGTCTTCTGCTGGTCTTCTGCTGGTCTTCTGCTGGTCTAGATCCAGGTCTTCTGCTGGTCTTCTGCTCGTCTTCTGCTGGTCTTCTGCAGGTCTTCTGCTGGTCTTCTGCTGGTCTTCTGCTGGTCTTCTGCTGGTCTTCTGCTGGTCTTCTGCAGGTCTTCTGCTGGTCTTCTGTAGGTCTTTTGCAGGTCTTCTGCTGGTCTTCTGCAGGTCTTCTTCTGGTCTTCTGCAGGTCTTCTGCTGGTCTTCTGCTGGTCTTCTGCTGGTCTAGATCCAGGTCTTCTGCTGGTCTTCTGCTCGTCTTCTGCTGGTCTTCTGCAGGTCTTCTGCTGGTCTTCTGCTGGTCTTCTGCAGGTCTTCTGCTGGTCTTCTGCTGGTCTTCTGCTGGTCTTCTGCTGGTCTTCTGCTGGTCTTCTGCAGGTCTTCTGCTGGTCTTCTGTAGGTCTTTTGCAGGTCTTCTGCTGGTCTTCTGCAGGTCTTCTTCTGGTCTTCTGCAGGTCTTCTGCAGGTCTAGATCCAGGTCTTCTGCAGGTCTTCTGCTGGTCTTCTGCAGGTCTTCTGCTGGTCTTCTGCAGGTCTTCTGCTGGTCTTCTGCTGGTCTTCTGCTGGTCTAGATCCAGGTCTTCTGCTGGTCTTCTGCTCGTCTTCTGCTGGTCTTCTGCAGGTCTTCTGCTGGTCTTCTGCTGGTCTTCTGCAGGTCTTCTGCTGGTCTTCTGCTGGTCTTCTGCAGGTCTTCTGCTGGTCTTCTGTAGGTCTTTTGCAGGTCTTCTGCTGGTCTTCTGCAGGTCTTCTTCTGGTCTTCTGCAGGTCTTCTGCAGGTCTAGATCCAGGTCTTCTGCTGGTCTTCTGCTCGTCTTCTGCAGGTCTTCTGCTGGTCTTCTGCTGGTCTTCTGCAGGTCTTCTGCTGGTCTTCTGCAGGTCTTCTGCTGGTCTTCTGCAGGTCTTCTGCTGGTCTTCTGCTGGTCTTCTGCTGGTCTTCTGCTGGTCTTCTGCTGGTCTAGATCCAGGTCTTCTGCAGGTCTTCTGCAGGTCTTCTGCTGGTCTTCTGCTGGTCTTCTGCAGGTCTTCTGCTGGTCTTCTGCAGGTCTTCTGCTGGTCTTCTGCTGGTCTTCTGCTGGTCTTCTGCAGGTCTTCTGCTGGTCTTCTGTAGGTCTTTTGCAGGTCTTCTGCTGGTCTTCTTCTGGTCTTCTGCAGGTCTTCTGCAGGTCTTCTGCAGGTCTTCTGCAGGTCTAGATCCAGGTCTTCTGCTGGTCTTCTGCTCGTCTTCTGCAGGTCTTCTGCTGGTCTTCTGCAGGTCTTCTGCTGGTCTTCTGCAGGTCTTCTGCTGGTCTTCTGCAGGTCTTCTGCTGGTCTTCTGCAGGTCTTCTGCTGGTCTTCTGCTGGTCTTCTGCTGGTCTTCTGCTGGTCTAGATCCAGGTCTTCTGCTGGTCTTCTGCTCGTCTTCTGCTGGTCTTCTGCAGGTCTTCTGCTGGTCTTCTGCTGGTCTTCTGCTGGTCTTCTGCAGGTCTTCTGCTGGTCTTCTGTAGGTCTTTTGCAGGTCTTCTGCTGGTCTTCTTCTGGTCTTCTGCAGGTCTTCTGCAGGTCTTCTGCAGGTCTAGATCCAGGTCTTCTGCTGGTCTTCTGCTCGTCTTCTGCTGGTCTTCTGCAGGTCTTCTGCAGGTCTTCTGCTGGTCTTCTGCAGGTCTTCTGCTGGTCTTCTGCAGGTCTTCTGCTGGTCTTCTGCTGGTCTTCTGCTGGTCTTCTGCTGGTCTTCTGCAGGTCTAGATCCAGGTCTTCTGCAGGTCTAGATCCAGGTCTTCTGCAGGTCTTCTGCTGGTCTTCTGCAGGTCTAGATCCAGATCTTCTGCTGTTCTTCTGCAGGTCTTCTGCAGGTCTAGATCCAGGTCTTCTGCTGGTCTTCTGCAGGTCTAGATCCAGGTCTTCTGCTGGTCTTCTGCAGGTCTAGATCCAGGTCTTCTGCAGGTCTAGATCCAGGTCTTCTGCTGGTCTAGATCCAGGTCTTCTGCAGGTCTTCTGCTGGTCTTCTGCAGGTCTAGATCCAGGTCTTCTGCTGGTCTTCTGCTGGTCTTCTGTAGGTCTTTTGCAGGTCTTCTGCTGGTCTTCTTCTGGTCTTCTGCAGGTCTTCTGCAGGTCTTCTTCTGGTCTTCTGCAGGTCTTCTGCTGGTCTTCTGCTCGTCTTCTGCAGGTCTTCTGCTGGTCTTCTGCTGGTCTTCTGCTGGTCTTCTGCAGGTCTTCTGCAGGTCTAGATCCGGGTCTTCTGCTGGTCTTCTGCAGGTCTTCTGCAGGTCTAGATCCGGGTCTTCTGCTGGTCTTCTGCAGGTCTAGATCCAGGTCTTCTGCAAGTCTTCTGCAGGTCTAGATCCAGGTCTTCTGCAGGTCTTCTGCAGGTCTAGATCCAGGTCTTCTGCTGGTCTTCTGCAGGTCTAGATCCAGGTCTTCTGCTGGTCTTCTGCAGGTCTTCTGCTGGTCTTCTGCAGGTCTTCTGCAGAGCTTCTGCTGGTCTTCTGCAGGTCTTCTGCAGGTCTTCTGCAGGTCTTTTGCAGGTCTTCTGCTGGTCTTCTGCTGGTCTTCTGCTGGTCTTCTGCTGGTCTTCTGCTGGTCTTCTGCTGGTCTTCTGCAGGTCTAGATCCAGGTCTTCTGCAGGTCTAGATCCAGGTCTTCTGCAGGTCTTCTGCTGGTCTTCTGCAGGTCTAGATCCAGGTCTTCTGCTGTTCTTCTGCAGGTCTTCTGCTGGTCTTCTGCAGGTCTAGATCCAGGTCTTCTGCAGGTCTTCTGCTGGTCTAGATCCAGGTCTTCTGCTGGTCTTCTGCAGGTCTTCTGCTGGTCTTCTGCAGGTCTAGATCCAGGTCTTCTGCTGGTCTTCTGCAGGTCTAGATCCAGGTCTTCTGCAGGTCTAGATCCAGGTCTTCTGCTGGTCTAGATCCAGGTCTTCTGCAGGTCTTCTGCTGGTCTTCTGCAGGTCTTCTGCAGGTCTAGATCCAGGTCTTCTGCAGGTCTTCTGCAGGTCTTCTGCTGGTCTTTTGCAGGTCTTCTGCTGGTCTTCTTCTGGTCTTCTGCAGGTCTTCTGCAGGTCTTCTTCTGGTCTTCTGCAGGTCTTCTGCTGGTCTTCTGCTGGTCTTCTGCTGGTCTTCTGCAGGTCTTCTGCTGGTCTTCTGCTGGTCTTCTGCAGGTCTTCTGCAGGTCTAGATCCGGGTCTTCTGCTGGTCTTCTGCAGGTCTTCTGCAGGTCTAGATCCGGGTCTTCTGCTGGTCTTCTGCAGGTCTAGATCCAGGTCTTCTGCAAGTCTTCTGCAGGTCTAGATCCAGGTCTTCTGCTGGTCTTCTGCAGGTCTTCTGCAGGTCTAGATCCAGGTCTTCTGCTGGTCTTCTGCAGGTCTAGATCCAGGTCTTCTGCTGGTCTTCTGCAGGTCTTCTGCTGGTCTTCTGCAGGTCTTCTGCTGGTCTAGATCCGGGTCTTCTGCTGGTCTTCTGCAGGTCTAGATCCAGGTCTTCTGCAGGTCTAGATCCAGGTCTTCTGCTGGTCTTCTGCAGGTCTTCTGCAGGTCTAGATCCTGGTCTTCTGCAGGGCTTCTGCTGGTCTAGATCCAGGTCTTCTGCAGGTCTTCTGCAGATCTTCTGCAGGTCTAGATCCAGGTCTTCTGCTGGTCTAGATCCAGGTCTTCTGCTGGTCTTCTGCAGGTCTAGATCCAGGTCTTCTGCAGGTCTTCTGCAGGTCTAGATCCAGGTCTTCTGCAGGTCTAGATCCAGGTCTTCTGCAGGTCTTCTGCTGGTCTAGATCCTGGTCTTCTGCTGGTCTTCTGCTGGTCTAGATCCAGGTCTTCTGCAGGTCTTCTGCAGATCTTCTGCAGGTCTAGATCCAGGTCTTCTGCTGGTCTTCTGCTGGTCTTCTGCAGGTCTTCTGCAGGTCTAGATCCAGGTCTTCTGCTGGTCTTCTGCTGGTCTTTTGCAGGTCTTCTGCTGGTCTTCTGCTGGTCTTCTGCTGGTCTTTTGCAGGTCTTCTGCTGGTCTTCTGCTGGTCTTTTGCAGGTCTTCTGCTGGTCTTCTGCAGGTTTTCTGCTGGTCTTCTGCAGTGTAACCACTGTTCCTTTAACTTTGAACTTGCGAACTATGGTTCCAGCGGTGTCTCCAGGAACATTTAGTGCCTTCGCTATTTTTTTGTATCTCATTCCTTGTTTGTGAAGGGCGATGATATCTTCTTAAGTTTTTGGACCATTCTTTTGACTTAGCCATATTAATTCAGATATTTTGTGTGTTCTAGAGTTGTGCTGTTGTGAGGGATTCTATCCAGGGGTTGAATCTTTTTTAAACTGCAGAAGTCATTAAAAGTTGCATTTTTATTTAAATTTGCGGAAATCACTCGAAACATTTGTTGTGTTGAGCTATTTCAATCACTTTTGTTTGATTTGTTCACTGCTAACAGCTGAAAATTTTGCCAATAAACCTGATTTGCAATGGGGGTTGAGCAATTTCGATTGCAACTGTATGTTTGTCATCAATAGATCCGATTGATCAGGCAATAGGAAATCTCATACATTTTAACAAACTGAATTTAGCTTGTTCAGAAACTATCCATATTTAAACCGTGTTTTTAAATGAATAAACAGAAACGTTTTCAAAGTTGTATGGTGATTTTTTGGAATTTGAGTTTAAATCCATGCAAATTCTTAATAACAAACTATGCCATGATTATTATTATTTGTTTGCATGTATGTAAACTCAAGTCTTCAACATTGCATTGAAATGGTCACATTTTTCTCAATAGCTGTATATGTCTTACATTGGACCAATAATATAATGATATAATGAACGTGCCGTGTCCAAATGAACTTTTGATGATAACGCGCCATGTTATTGTGCTTCTCCCGCAGTGGGATTTGGTGTGTGACAGCGAGTGGAGAGTCCCGTTCGCAACCTCAACTTTATACATGGGCTACTTGCTGGGCTCTCTGGTTTCTGGACAACTTTCTGACAGGTAATGCTTCTGTCCACATTTCACAGTTAGAGCGGACTGTCATTCAACAGATATTTTGCATCAAATGCTGTAAAAATTATGCAAAATATCTGTCTAGCGCTGTATGAGCTGTGTGCTTTACAGATCTAATAAGCTTTGAGTTTGAAGCAATGAAACTACAGGTTTAGTTTCCTGCAAGCGGCTACTTCCCCCCTCAAACCTGAAGATGTCCTCGTTGCTCGTCTGTACAGTACAACTGTACAGTCTGCCGTCTTGTGTCGTACAGAAGAGTTGACGTCTGCCGTCTCGTGTCGTACAGTACAACTGTACAGTCTGCCGTCTCGTGTCGTACAGTAGAGTTGACGTCTGCCGTCTCGTGTCGTACAGTAGAGTTGACGTCTGCCGTCTCGTGTCGTACAGTAGAGTTGACGTCTGCCGTCTCGTGTCGTACAGTACAACTGTACAGTCTGCCGTCTCGTGTCGTACAGTAGAGTTGACGTCTGCCGTCTCGTGTCGTACAGTAGAGTTGACGTCTGCCGTCTCGTGTCGTACAGTAGAGTTGACGTCTGCCGTCTAGTGACGTACAGTAGAGTTGACGTCTGCCGTCTCGTGTCGTACAGTAGAGTTGACGTCGCCGTCTCGTGTCGTACAGTAGAGCTGACGTCTGCCGTCTCGTGTCGTACAGTAGAGTTGACGTCTGCCGTCTCGTGTCGTACAGTATAGTTGACGTCTGCCATCTCGTGTCGTACAGTAGAGTTGACGTCTGCCGTCTCGTGTCGTACAGTACAGTTGACGTCTGCCGTCTCGTGTCGTACAGTAAAGTTGACGTCTGCCGTCTCGTGTCGTACAGTAGAGTTGACGTCTGCCATCTCGTGTCGTACAGTAGAGTTGACGTCTGCCGTCTCGTGTCGTACAGTAGAGTTGACGTCTGCCGTCTCGTGTCGTACAGTAGAGCTGACGTCTGCCGTCTCGTGTCGTACAGTAGAGTTGACGTCTGCCGTCTCGTGTCGTACAGTAGAGTTGACGTCTGCCGTCTCGTGTCGTACAGTACAGTTGACGTCTGCCGTCTCGTGTCGTACAGTAGAGTTGACGTCTGCCGTTTTGTGTCGTACAGTACAGTTGACGTCTGCCATCTCGTGTCGTACAGTAGAGTTGACGTCTGCCGTCTCGTGTCGTACAGTAGAGCTGACGTCTGCCGTCTCGTGTCGTACAGTAGAGTTGACGTCTGCCGTCTCGTGTCGTACAGTAGAGTTGACGTCTGCCGTCTCGTGTCGAACAGTAGAGTTGACGTCTGCCGTCTCGTGTCGTACAGTAGAGTTGACGTCTGCCGTCTCGTGTCGTACAGTAGAGTTGACGTCTGCCGTCTCGTGTCGTACAGTAGAGTTGACGTCTGCCGTCTAGTGTCGTACAGTAGAGTTGACGTCTGCCGTCTCGTGTCGTACAGTAGAGTTGACGTCTGCCGTCTAGTGTCGTACAGTAGAGTTGACGTCTGCCGTCTCGTGTCGTACAGTAGAGTTGACGTCTGCCGTCTCGTGTCGTACAGTAGAGTTGACGTCTGCCGTCTAATGTCGTACAGTATAGAGTTGACGTCTGCCGTCTTGTGTCGTACAGTAGAGTTGACGTCTGCCGTCTCGTGTCGTACAGTAGAGTTGACGTCTGCCGTCTCGTGTCGTACAGTAGAGTTGACGTCTGCCGTCTCGTGTCGTACAGTACAGTTGACGTCTGCCGTCTCGTGTCGTACAGTAGAGTTGACGTCTGCCGTCTCGTGTCGTACAGTAGAGTTGACGTCTGCCGTCTCGTGTCGTACAGTAGAGTTGACGTCTGCCGTCTCGTGTCGTACAGTAGAGTTGACGTCTGCCGTCTAATGTCGTACAGTAGAGTTGACGTCTGCCGTCTAATGTCGTACAGTAGAGTTGACGTCTGCCGTCTAATGTCGTACAGTAGAGTTGACGTCTGCCGTCTCGTGTCGTACAGTAGAGTTGACGTCTGCCGTCTCGTGTCGTACAGTAGAGTTGACGTCTGCCGTCTAATGTCGTACAGTAGAGTTGACGTCTGCCGTCTCGTGTCGTACAGTAGAGTTGACGTCTGCCGTCTTGTGTCGTACAGTAGAGTTGACGTCTGCCATCTCTAGTCGTACAGTAGAGTTGACGTCTGCCGTCTCGTGTCGTACAGGAGAGTTGACGTCTCGTGTCGTACAGGAGAGTTGACGTCTGCCGTCGCGTGTCGTACAGTAGAGTTGACGTCTGCCGTCTCGTGTCGTACAGTAGAGTTGACGTCTGCCGTCTCGTGTCGTACAGTAGAGTTGACGTCTGCCGTCTTGTGTCGTACAGTAGAGTTGACGTCTGCCGTCTCTAGTCGTACAGTAGAGTTGACGTCTGCCGTCTCGTGTCGTACAGGAGAGTTGACGTCTCGTGTCGTACAGTAGAGTTGACGTCTGCCGTCTCGTGTCGTACAGGAGAGTTGACGTCTCGTGTCGTACAGGAGAGTTGACGTCTGCCGTCGCGTGTCGTACAGTAGAGTTGACGTCTGCCGTCTCGTGTCGTACAGTAGACGTCTGCCGTCGCGTGTCGTACAGTAGAGTTGACGTCTGCCGTCTCGTGTCGTACAGTAGACGTCTGCCGTCTCGTGTCGTACAGGAGAGTTGACGTCTGCCGTCGCGTGTCGTACAGTAGAGTTGACGTCTGCCGTCTCGTGTCGTACAGTAGAGTTGACGTCTGCCGTCTCGTGTCGTACAGTAGACGTCTGCCGTCGCGTGTCGTACAGTAGAGTTGACGTCTGCCGTCTCGTGTCGTACAGTAGACGTCTGCCGTCGCGTGTCGTACAGTAGAGTTGACGTCTGCTGTCTTGTGTCTCAGGTTCGGCAGAAAGAAGGTTCTCTTCACGTCTCTGGCGGCTGAAGCGCTGCTGATGTTCGCTCAGTCCTTCTCTCACTCCTGGCTGCTGTTCTGCCTGCTGTACTTCTTTGTTGGCACTTTCCAGATATCCCTGTACCTCACAGCATTTGTTCTTGGTAAGCATGTGATAAGATCAGATGTTATTGAAGGAAACAGAAGTGAATATAATCATGTTGTTGTACAACCCTACACATATATGTTCACAGGTAGTGAAGTCTTGAGTAAGTCCTTGCGAGTTCTGTTCACCACACTGGGAGCGTTTCTGCATTACTGCATCGGTTACATGGTTCTGCCGTGGATTGCGTTCGCGCTGCGCGACTGGAGGATTCTGCTCAGGGTTCTGTCGGGGGTGACGGTGGTGTACGTCCCGCTGTGGTGGTGAGTCTCCACAAACACCAACAGATCACAGATGAAAAACACCAAGGAAATATATGTTTTAAAGGGGACCTGTTATGCAAAATTCACTTTTATAAGGTGTTTGAACACAGATGTGTGTCCACAGAAGTGTCCCAATACTTTTTTTATAATCCCTATATATCATTATTAATCTCTCAGAACAAGCTGTTTCAAATTTCCCCCTACTCCTACGAAAGAGCAGGGAAACCCGCCCACGACTGGTGACGGTCTGCACTAGATCCCCTGAGTGAAGCAGCAGTCCCACATTATAACCGTAAACTAAACCATACCCGCTATATCTCCATGCAGCATATATGTTCGAGCTCTGTGGGCATCCTAATACAGTTCACACACAAGCAAGCACCTATTCAACAGTTTATAGATTAACATGACGGTACTGGCTAGTTGATGAGATGAATAAACGTAACTCCACAACAACTAAGTTAGCCTACATAAATGGATCTACTAACCATTCAGAAACGTCCATGTTCAGTCTAACAGTCACAAACTCTTCCTGAGTCTCTCCATCTGTGTCTGACTCCGGTTCCTGTAAGTCTGCACTTGACATTTTGCCTGAGTGAAATTGGGCTGTTATGTTCCCATAGTATCCGAAGCACATGTAAGAGATTGGCCGTCGTCTGAATGGGGGTGTTGAGCAGCAGCTAATTTGCATTTAAAGGGACACACACAAAAACGGAGCGTTTTCCATCACACCCCAAAACTTTGACAAGCTATAAGAAAAAATATGGGTGGTATTTTGAGCTGAAACTTCACATTTTGAGGACATCAGAGATTTATAATGCATGATGTTTACATCCTGTGAAAATGGGCATAATAGGTTACGTTTAAAGCTTTTTAACAGTCATTGAGGTTGAGCCAAAAACCTAGGACTAGTTTGCAAAAGTAGTTTTTTTAAATAATCTCCAATATTTAGCGAAGGATTCGGTGGACAGTGGCGATTCTGTGGACAGTGGCCGTGTTTTTCGAGATAGGCGAATGTCCTCGTAGACGATCGCGGCACCTTGGACAAAGGCACCGGGATAGTATAGTCACGGACCCGGGATAGTATAGTCACGGACCCAGGATAGTATAGTCACGGACCCGGGATAGTATAGTCACGGACCCGGGATAGTATAGTCACGGACCCGGGATAGTATAGTCACGGACCCGGGATAGTATAGTCACGGACCCGGGATAGTATAGTTTACCCGGGATAGTATAGTTTACCCGGGATAGTATAGTCACAGACCCGGGATAGTATAGTATACCCGGGATGGGTACCACCAGTCTTCAAAGATTGAAGCCTCTACGACTCACAGGTTTCTCTGCCCGATCACTTTTAGGGAGGAATGATGATCCTCAGAAATTTTAACAAAGACACGCGCTTGAACCCCTAATAATTACTTGAGCAAGAGTGAAAAAGTATCCAATGACAAGACTAGTCAAGTTACTGTGTTCTGAGTCAGAACAAGCAAGATGATGATGAGGATGATGAAGCATGTATTACAACAGGGATGTTTTCTTCCCATTATGTCCATGCGTGTCCTTGCTGTCCCCAGGCTGATCCCGGAGTCTCCGCGGTGGCTTCTCTCTCAGGGACGAGTGCTGGAGTCGGAGGCCATCGTGAGGCAGGCGGCGAGGAAGAACAAGGTCTCTGCGCCAGAGGTCATCTTCAGCCAGGTCTGACCGCTGCTCCTGAGGCTTGAAGAGGCTATTACAAGTGGGGTGATGCCAAAGACAAATCTGTGTTTCTGCATCCATCGCTAGGTTAAAGAGGCGGGATCCCAGAACAACCAGTACAGCCTCCTCGACGTGCTGAGGACCAGCGAGATCCGCAAGACCACCTTCCTGTGTTTACTGCTGTGGTGAGAGATCACGCTTCTACATCATATTCCTCTCCTTTTCTCCCATCTATCAGAGAGCATCAGCTTCAGTTTCTGCTCTGACGCTGTTAGCGTGTGTTAGAAATCAGGAACGCTGAGAGAACATGGAGCTTTTTTAACCAATCCCGTCTGTCTAGAGCTCTTCTCATAATGTTTAAGCGCTAGGTCAGTAGGCGGAGAGTAATGTGTCTGTGTAGTGGCCGTTTGAACACATTCGACCACATAAGCGTTTACACTATGAAAGCATCCGGCCGAATGTGTGTTCTGCTACGCCAGCGAGTGGAGGAAAGTGGATGAGCTCAGAATGTTTTAGTCCCGTTTACACCTGTCCCGTTTACACCTGTCGTCTACTTGTGATCCGATCGCCCGAAACACATCTTAACCCCAGCTGTGCACAGGGCCATAATGTGTGCAAAGGTATTAAATGGGATGTTTCCTTTAAGGGATCGTTCACCCAAAACTCGTTCAGTGTGTTTATCTGAGGAAAGAAGGAGCATGACGGTGAGCAAATATTAATAATGTCATTTTTGGGTGAATGATCCATTTAACGTTCACATAACCAAGAAATAAAAGAAAAAAATAAAGCATTTATAACATGGTTTACGTTCATACACAACGTACATGCTAAACATTCTCAGAACATGTTTTGTTGGCTGGCTCTGCTCGTGTCACGTGTCAGTGATTGTCCTTTTCTGGTAGGATGGCCATCAACATTGGATATTTCGGCTTGTCCTTGAACACGGCTAACCTCAGCGGCGACCCGTTCCTCAACTGCTTCCTGTCCGCGGTGACGGAGGTGCCGGCGTACATCGTGTCCACGTTCCTCCTGAAGAGCTGTCCTCGCAGACCCGTGCTCTCCGCCTTCCTCATCATAGGAGGAGGATTCCTGCTCCTGCTGCAGATGATCCCGGACAGTAAGAGCTCAACACACACACACACACACACACACACACAACACAACACACACACAACACACACACAACACACACACAACACAACACACACACAACACAACACAACACAACACAACACAACACACACACACAACTCAACACAACACAACACAGCAGACCCGTGCTCTCCGCCTTCCTCATCATAGGAGGAGGATTCCTGCTCCTGCTGCAGATGATCCCCGACAGTAAGAGCTCAACACAACACACACACACAACACAACACACACACACACACACAACACACACACAACACAGCAGACCCGTGCTCTCCGCCTTCCTCATCATAGGAGGAGGATTCCTGCTCCTGCTGCAGATGATCCCTGACAGTAAGAGCTCAACACACACACACACACACACACACACACACAACACAACACAACACACACACACAACTCAACACAACACAACACAGCAGACCCGTGCTCTCCGCCTTCCTCATCATAGGAGGAGGATTCCTGCTCCTGCTGCAGATGATCCCCGACAGTAAGAGCTCAACACACACAACACACACACACACACAACACAACACACACACAACACAACACACCCGTGCTCTCCGCCTTCCTCATCATAGGAGGAGGATTCCTGCTCCTGCTGCAGATGATCCCCGACAGTAAGAGCTCAACACACACACACAACACAACACACACACAACACAACACACACACACACACAACACAACACACCCGTGCTCTCCGCCTTCCTCATCATAGGAGGAGGATTCCTGCTCCTGCTGCAGATGATCCCCGACAGTAAGAGCTCAGAACACACAACACACACAACTCAACACCCACACACACAACACAACACACACACACAACACAACACACCCGTGCTCTCCGCCTTCCTCATCATAGGAGGAGGATTCCTGCTCCTGCTGCAGATGATCCCCGACAGTAAGAGCTCAACACACACACACAACACACACACAACACAACACAACACAACACAACACACACACAACACACCCGTGCTCTCCGCCTTCCTCATCATAGGAGGAGGATTCCTGCTCCTGCTGCAGATGATCCCCGACAGTAAGAGCTCAGAACACACAACACACACAACTCAACACCCACACACACAACACAACACACACACACACACACAACACAACACACCCGTGCTCTCCGCCTTCCTCATCATAGGAGGAGGATTCCTGCTCCTGCTGCAGATGATCCCCGACAGTAAGAGCTCAGAACACACAACACACACACAACACAACACCCACAACACACACAACTCAACACACACAACACACACAGCAGACCCGTGCTCTCCGCCTTCCTCATCATAGGAGGAGGATTCCTGCTCCTGCTGCAGATGATCCCAGACAGTAAGAGTTCAACACACACAACACACACACAACACACACACAACACACACACACACACACACACACACACAACACACAACACACACACAACACAACACACCCGTGCTCTCCGCCTTCCTCATCATAGGAGGAGGATTCCTGCTCCTGCTGCAGATGATCCCAGACAGTAAGAGCTCAACACACACACACACACACACACACAACACACACACACACAACACACAACACACACACAACACAGCAGACCCGTGCTCTCCGCCTTCCTCATCATAGGAGGAGGATTCCTGCTCCTGCTGCAGATGGTCCCAGACAGTAAGAGCTCAACACACACACACACACACACACACAACACACACACACACAACACAACACAACACAACACACCCGTGCTCTCCGCCTTCCTCATCATTGGAGGAGGATTCCTGCTCCTGCTGCAGATGATCCCAGACAGTAAGAGCTCAGAACACACAACACACACACAACACAACACCCACAACTCAACACACACACACACACACAGCAGACCCGTGCTCTCCGCCTTCCTCATCATAGGAGGAGGATTCCTGCTCCTGCTGCAGATGATCCCAGACAGTAAGAGCTCAACACACACACACAACACAAAACACACACACACACACAACACACACACACACACACAACACAACACACCCGTGCTCTCCGCCTTCCTCATCATAGGAGGAGGATTCCTGCTCCTGCTGCAGATGATCCCCGACAGTAAGAACTCAACACACACACACACACACACAACACACACACACACACAACACAACACAACACACACAGCTCAACACAACACACACAACACAACACACACAACTCAACACACACAACACAACACAGCTCAACTCAACACAACTCAACACAACACACCAAAGCTCAACTTAAGGTTCAGGCTTTGATCCTAACATGTAGATTTGTTCAGAGGTCCTCCACAGGTTAGAAAGTAAGGCTTGTCCGTGCAGCTTGACCTCAGAGAGAGGGGCAGTGTTGAACACTCGGTGGAACTACAAGAGTCATTCACTCATTTAGCAGAGGATTTATCCAGAGCAACTTACCAATGAGGAATATCACAAGGTCTTAAAACACTAATAAAGAGCAGTAAGCAAGAGCAGACAAGGAGAATTTGAAGAATTGAGTGCAAGTTTAGTGAACTTTGAAGAAAAAGCGTTAGCAAATGGGTTATTGACTCAATCCTATGAATGCATGTGAGTTTACTACGGGTCGAGGATCAGCTTATGCTCTATGCAAGTAAAGCTGGACTTGGACATTTCAAGGAAAAGAGGTTAATCCTGTTACATTTTTATCAGGAAAGCTGGACTGGACGGTTGCAAGAAATATTCATGTGTTTTTGCAGATTCAGAGCCAATATAGGAACACACAAGTCTCGGGAGGATGCTTTAAACTGATCAAACTTTACATAAAGTCTGAATGGGTCTGTTTACTACTTCTGAAAGAACATATTCTATCAACACACACGCACACACACACACACACACACACACACATGGGAGCTCTTGAAGCTCCGCCCTTGTGCCGGCAGCAGCAGCTCATTTGCATTTAAAGGGACACACACAAAAATGGCACATATATTTGCCCTCAAAAAGTGATAATTTTAACATGCTATAAAGAATATCTGTGGGGTAATTTGAGCTAAAACTTCACACACACACTCTGGGGACATCAGAGACTTATTCTACATCTTGTGAAGGGGAATTATAAGATCATCTCCTCCGCAGATCTGCACTCTCTGGCTCTGGCTCTGGAGATGGCGGGGAAGTTCGGCTTCACCATGTCCTTCACGGTGGTGTACATCTACACGGCGGAGCTCTACCCCACCGTCCTGAGGAACCTGGGCCTCGGCATGTGCTCCTCCGCCGCTCGCATCGGCAGCATCACCGCGCCGTACGTCATATTCCTGGGTAACTACAGACGTCGTGTCCAGAGCAGATCTAGGAGAGCTTCAGTGGGGAAACTGCAGGGATTGTTGTGATGACGCTGTGTTCTCCTCTCGACTAAAGGCACGTTCAACAAGTACCTGCCCTACGTCCTGATGGGAAGCCTGACCATCGCGTCCTCAGTGGCGAACCTGTTCCTGCCCGAGACCTTCCAGAAAGTGCTGCCCGAGACGCTGGAGCAGATGCAGAAGTGCAGGAGGTACGTCTTCCATCACTGCACACATCACACACACGCTTCTCATCTTGACCTCCTCATTAATGAGCTGCTTTTGATCAGGTTCATCAGGAGAGACGAACACAGCTCGGAGGACGGCAGAGCAACGGTCATCATGAACCAACACAAACAAACCACGGAGTGAAGATGATTCAGAGGATCCGACAATCGCCCTCGTCTGCACGAAGGAACTCAGTGGCTTCACATTATTTATGTGAATAAAATATGAATTTTTACTTTGTATGAGTTTATTTAGTATTGTATTAACACTGTATTTGTTTCTTTTCCTCTCAGTGGAATTAGCACTGGAATTTATGTATTTTTATTTAAAAGACAATAACGGTTGTTATAATAATGAAATCATGGAGATCGAGCTCAGAAATGGTAATTAATGTACATGTATATTGAAAGTGGATGTGAAAAATGCATAAATAAAAGCAGTTTTAAACGGATCGTTCTAAGCCTTGATTATGATTGGCCGAGCTGCGTTTGATGACATTGTAAAATACTTTATAAACACTTTATATGTGTTGTTAGTCCACCACTGATTATTATTATTATTAATAATAAATATGTATTTAGTTTGCTGCACTCCTAATTGCCCCAAAAGGACTCATTACTACATGTTTGCATGTTCTGTAAGAAATCAGCTTCGGAAAGGAACCCCACTGCCTTGCTATAACTATCCAACTTACCACAGATACACTCTATAAAATGCTGGGGTATTTATTTATTTAAGCCCTAAAACGCTGGGATAAGGCTGTTGAGTCGTTGTTTGGGTTATTTTTTCAGTCTTGGGTAGTTTTTGTGTTGTATTAACTACAACATACATTTGTACTATTCTACATACATTTTTTACAATGTATGTAGAAAGTGGACGTGGGGCTAGTCCGTGAAAAACTTTAACGGAAAAAATGAAACTGTTATTTTTAAAATTGAGCATATTGTATTTTTTCCAAAATATTACACTAATGGAATGACAGTGGCTTTTGATCAAATATTTGTATAATTTTTTTAAATAACATTTTTATGATTAAAAATTATGATTGGCTTGTGATTGAACTGGGCTCGTGTTCGGGGGGAACTGGGCTCGTGTGCGGTGGGAACTGGGCTCGTGTGCGGCGGGGAACTGGGCTCGTGTGCGGCGGGGAACTGGGCTCGTGTGCGGCGGGGAACTGGGCTCGTGTGCGGTGGGAACTGGGCTCGTGTGCGGCGGGGAACTGGGCTCGTGTGCGGCGGGGAACTGGGCTCGTGTGCGGTGGGGAACTGGGCTCGTGTGCGGTGGGGAACTGGGCTCGTGTGCGGTGGGAACTGGGCTCGTGTGCGGCGGGGAACTGGGCTCGTGTGCGGTGGGAACTGGGCTCGTGTGCGGCGGGGAACTGGGCTCGTGTGCGGCGGGGAACTGGGCTCGTGTGCGGTGGGAACTGGGCTCGTGTTCGGTGGGGAACTGGGCTCGTGTGCGGCGGGGAACTGGGCTCGTGTTCGGTGGGGAACTGGGCTCGTGTGCGGCGGGGAACTGGGCTCGTGTGCGGCGGGGAACTGGGCTCGTGTGCGGTGGGAACTGGGCTCGTGTGCGGTGGGAACTGGGCTCGTGTGCGGTGGGGAACTGGGCTTGTGTGCGGCGGGGAACTGGGCTCGTGTGCGGTGGGAACTGGGCTCGTGTGCGGTGGGAACTGGGCTCGTGTGCAGTGGGAACTGGGCTCGTGTGCGGCGGGGAACTGGGCTCGTGTGCGGTGGGAACTGGGCTCGTGTGCGGCGGGGAACTGGGCTCGTGTGCGGTGGGGAACTGGGCTCGTGTGCGGTGGGAACTGGGCTCGTGTTCGGGGGGAACTGGGCTCGTGTGCGGTGGGGAACTGGGCTCGTGTGCGGTGGGAACTGGGCTCGTGTGCGGTGGGGAACTGGGCTCGTGTTCGGTGGGGAACTGGGCTCGTGTTCGGTGGGGAACTGGGCTCGTGTGCGGCGGGAACTGGGCTCGTGTTCGGTGGGGAACTGGGCTCGTGTTCGGTGGGGAACTGGGCTCGTGTGCGGTGGGAACTGGGCTCGTGTGCGGTGGGAACTGGGCTCGTGTGCGGTGGGAACTGGGCTCGTGTGCGGTGGGGAACTGGGCTCGTGTGCGGTGGGGAACTGGGCTCGTGTGCGGTGGGAACTGGGCTCGTGTGCGGTGGGAACTGGGCTCGTGTTCGGTGGGGAACTGGGCTCGTGTGCAGTGGGAACTGGGCTCGTGTGCGGTGGGGAACTGGGCTCGTGTGCGGTGGGGAACTGGGCTCGTGTTCGGTGGGGAACTGGGCTCGTGTTCGGTGGGGAACTGGGCTCGTGTGCGGTGGGAACTGGGCTCGTGTTCGGTGGGGAACTGGGCTCGTGTTCGGTGGGAACTGGGCTCGTGTGCGGTGGGAACTGGGCTCGTGTGCAGTGGGAACTGGGCTCGTGTTCGGTGGGGAACTGGGCTCGTGTTCGGGGGGAACTGGGCTCGTGTGCGGTGGGAACTGGGCTCGTGTGCGGTGGGAACTGGGCTCGTGTGCAGTGGGAACTGGGCTCGTGTGCGGTGGGGAACTGGGCTCGTGTGCGGTGGGGAACTGGGCTCGTGTGCGGTGGGAACTGGGCTCGTGTTCGGTGGGGAACTGGGCTCGTGTGCGGTGGGGAACTGGGCTCGTGTGCGGTGGGAACTGGGCTCGTGTTCGGTGGGGAACTGGGCTCGTGTGCGGTGGGAACTGGGCTCGTGTGCGGTGGGAACTGGGCTCGTGTTCGGTGGGGAACTGGGCTCGTGTGCGGTGGGGAACTGGGCTCGTGTGCGGTGGGAACTGGGCTCGTGTTCGGTGGGGAACTGGGCTCGTGTGCGGTGGGAACTGGGCTCGTGTGCGGTGGGGAACTGGGCTCGTGTGCGGTGGGGAACTGGGCTCGTGTGCGGTGGGGAACTGGGCTCGTGTGCGGTGGGAACTGGGCTCGTGTGCGGTGGGAACTGGGCTCGTGTGCGGCGGGGAACTGGGCTCGTGTGCGGTGGGGAACTGGGCTCGTGTGCGGTGGGGAACTGGGCTCGTGTGCGGTGGGAACTGGGCTCGTGTGCGGTGGGAACTGGGCTCGTGTTCGGTGGGAACTGGGCTCGTGTGCGGTGGGAACTGGGCTCGTGTGCAGTGGGAACTGGGCTCGTGTTCGGTGGGGAACTGGGCTCGTGTTCGGTGGGAACTGGGCTCGTGTGCGGTGGGAACTGGGCTCGTGTTCGGTGGGGAACTGGGCTCGTGTTCGGTGGGAACTGGGCTCGTGTTCGGTGGGAACTGGGCTCGTGTGCGGTGGGGAACTGGGCTCGTGTGCAGTGGGAACTGGGCTCGTGTGCGGTGGGGAACTGGGCTCGTGTGCGGTGGGGAACTGGGCTCGTGTTCGGTGGGGAACTGGGCTCGTGTGCGGTGGGAACTGGGCTCGTGTGCGGTGGGAACTGGGCTCGTGTTCGGTGGGGAACTGGGCTCGTGTTCGGTGGGAACTGGGCTCGTGTGCGGTGGGAACTGGGCTCGTGTGCAGTGGGAACTGGGCTCGTGTTCGGTGGGGAACTGGGCTCGTGTTCGGTGGGAACTGGGCTCGTGTTCGGTGGGAACTGGGCTCGTGTGCGGTGGGAACTGGGCTCGTGTGCGGTGGGGAACTGGGCTCGTGTGCGGTGGGGAACTGGGCTCGTGTGCGGTGGGAACTGGGCTTGTGTGCGGCGGGGAACTGGGCTCGTGTGCGGTGGGAACTGGGCTCGTGTGCGGTGGGAACTGGGCTCGTGTGCGGTGGGAACTGGGCTCGTGTGCGGTGGGAACTGGGCTCGTGTGCGGTGGGAACTGGGCTCGTGTGCGGTGGGGAACTGGGCTCGTGTGCGGTGGGGAACTGGGCTCGTGTGCGGTGGGAACTGGGCTCGTGTTCGGGGGGAACTGGGCTCGTGTGCGGTGGGGAACTGGGCTCGTGTGCGGTGGGAACTGGGCTCGTGTGCGGTGGGGAACTGGGCTCGTGTTCGGTGGGGAACTGGGCTCGTGTTCGGTGGGGAACTGGGCTCGTGTGCGGCGGGAACTGGGCTCGTGTTCGGTGGGGAACTGGGCTCGTGTTCGGTGGGGAACTGGGCTCGTGTGCGGTGGGAACTGGGCTCGTGTGCGGTGGGAACTGGGCTCGTGTGCGGTGGGAACTGGGCTCGTGTGCGGTGGGAACTGGGCTCGTGTGCGGTGGGAACTGGGCTCGTGTGCGGTGGGAACTGGGCTCGTGTGCGGTGGGAACTGGGCTCGTGTGCGGTGGGGAACTGGGCTCGTGTGCGGTGGGGAACTGGGCTCGTGTGCGGTGGGAACTGGGCTCGTGTTCGGGGGGAACTGGGCTCGTGTGCGGTGGGGAACTGGGCTCGTGTGCGGTGGGAACTGGGCTCGTGTGCGGTGGGGAACTGGGCTCGTGTTCGGTGGGGAACTGGGCTCGTGTTCGGTGGGGAACTGGGCTCGTGTGCGGCGGGAACTGGGCTCGTGTTCGGTGGGGAACTGGGCTCGTGTTCGGTGGGGAACTGGGCTCGTGTGCGGTGGGAACTGGGCTCGTGTGCGGTGGGAACTGGGCTCGTGTGCGGTGGGAACTGGGCTCGTGTGCGGTGGGGAACTGGGCTCGTGTGCGGTGGGGAACTGGGCTCGTGTGCGGTGGGAACTGGGCTCGTGTGCGGTGGGAACTGGGCTCGTGTGCGGCGGGAACTGGGCTCGTGTGCGGCGGGAACTGGGCTCGTGTGCGGTGGGAACTGGGCTCGTGTGCGGCGGGAACTGGGCTCGTGTTCGGTGGGGAACTGGGCTCGTGTTCGGTGGGGAACTGGGCTCGTGTTCGGTGGGGAACTGGGCTCGTGTGCAGTGGGAACTGGGCTCGTGTGCGGTGGGGAACTGGGCTCGTGTGCGGTGGGGAACTGGGCTCGTGTTCGGTGGGGAACTGGGCTCGTGTTCGGTGGGGAACTGGGCTCGTGTGCGGTGGGAACTGGGCTCGTGTTCGGTGGGGAACTGGGCTCGTGTTCGGTGGGAACTGGGCTTGTGTGCGGTGGGAACTGGGCTCGTGTGCAGTGGGAACTGGGCTCGTGTGCGGTGGGGAACTGGGCTCGTGTGCGGTGGGGAACTGGGCTCGTGTGCGGTGGGGAACTGGGCTCGTGTGCGGTGGGAACTGGGCTCGTGTTCGGTGGGGAACTGGGCTCGTGTGCGGTGGGAACTGGGCTCGTGTGCGGTGGGAACTGGGCTCGTGTGCGGTGGGAACTGGGCTCGTGTTCGGTGGGGAACTGGGCTCGTGTGCGGTGGGAACTGGGCTCGTGTGCGGTGGGAACTGGGCTCGTGTGCGGTGGGAACTGGGCTCGTGTGCGGTGGGGAACTGGGCTCGTGTGCGGTGGGGAACTGGGCTCGTGTGCAGTGGGAACTGGGCTCGTGTGCGGTGGGGAACTGGGCTCGTGTGCGGTGGGGAACTGGGCTCGTGTGCGGTGGGAACTGGGCTCGTGTTCGGTGGGGAACTGGGCTCGTGTGCGGTGGGAACTGGGCTCGTGTTCGGTGGGGAACTGGGCTCGTGTGCGGTGGGAACTGGGCTCGTGTGCGGTGGGGAACTGGGCTCGTGTGCGGCAGGAACTGGGCTCGTGTGCGGTGGGAACTGGGCTCGTGTGCGGTGGGAACTGGGCTCGTGTGCGGTGGGGAACTGGGCTCGTGTGCGGTGGGGAACTGGGCTCGTGTGCGGTGGGGAACTGGGCTCGTGTGCAGTGGGAACTGGGCTCGTGTGCGGTGGGGAACTGGGCTCGTGTGCGGTGGGAACTGGGCTCGTGTTCGGTGGGGATCTGGGCTCGTGTGCGGTGGGGAACTGGGCTCGTGTGCGGTGGGAACTGGGCTCGTGTGCGGTGGGAACTGGGCTCGTGTGCGGTGGGAACTGGGCTCGTGTGCGGTGGGAACTGGGCTCGTGTGCGGTGGGAACTGGGCTCGTGTGCGGTGGGAACTGGGCTCGTGTGCGGCGGGGAACTGGGCTCGTGTTCGGGGGGAACTGGGCTCGTGTGCGGTGGGAACTGGGCTCGTGTGCGGTGGGAACTGGGCTCGTGTGCAGTGGGAACTGGGCTCGTGTGCGGTGGGGAACTGGGCTCGTGTGCGGTGGGGAACTGGGCTCGTGTGCGGTGGGAACTGGGCTCGTGTTCGGTGGGGAACTGGGCTCGTGTGCGGTGGGGAACTGGGCTCGTGTGCGGTGGGAACTGGGCTCGTGTTCGGTGGGGAACTGGGCTCGTGTGCGGTGGGAACTGGGCTCGTGTGCGGTGGGAACTGGGCTCGTGTTCGGTGGGGAACTGGGCTCGTGTGCGGTGGGGAACTGGGCTCGTGTGCGGTGGGAACTGGGCTCGTGTTCGGTGGGGAACTGGGCTCGTGTGCGGTGGGAACTGGGCTCGTGTGCGGTGGGGAACTGGGCTCGTGTGCGGTGGGGAACTGGGCTCGTGTGCGGTGGGGAACTGGGCTCGTGTGCGGTGGGAACTGGGCTCGTGTGCGGCGGGGAACTGGGCTCGTGTGCGGCGGGGAACTGGGCTCGTGTGCGGTGGGGAACTGGGCTCGTGTGCGGTGGGGAACTGGGCTCGTGTGCGGTGGGAACTGGGCTCGTGTGCGGTGGGAACTGGGCTCGTGTGCGGTGGGAACTAACTTTATTCTCAATGTAATTGTGCATGACTGTTCATTAGTTACAAATTTTTTTTTCTTGAACCTTAATTAGTAGATAATTAATAGTAGATCTTCAGGATGCATGACAGAATTCATTAGTTATAAGCCATTTTCATAATGCGTATTGATCCCGGAAACATGCCAGAACGCTTTCTGTGTGAACGCAAACACGACCCGGGATTGATTCCGGGATCGATGCCGGGTTGGGGATCTAGTAACATTGATAGATGCTGCTGAGACATTACATGTCACATCGATGTCACGTGTCTATACGGGAATGTTACGGGTTGTGTGTGAATGCACTCTCTGATTCCGTAAAATCACTGGCAGTGTGAATGAACCAAAATCAAATGAACCAGGATCAAATCCCGGGTCACTTTATCCGTGTTTTTCCCCGAATCTCTGTGAAGGCTATTGATTAACTAACTGTTCATAAACAATCATAAAATCCTATTAGATTAGTTAACACATATTAGTTAACAGTAGTTAACTAATGGGGTGGTGATGGCGCAATGGATAAGACACATGCCTTTGGTGTGAGAGACCCGGGGTTCGAATCCACTGTGAGACACCAATGTGTCCCTGAGCAAGACTCTTAACCCTTAGTTGCTCCAGAGGCGTGCGACCTCTGATATATAGCAATTGTAAGTCGCTTTGGATAAAAGCAACAGGTAAATGAATAAATGTAAATGTAAATGTAGTGACTTCAGTGTTAATGAAGAAATACTTATTAGTTCTTCAGTAATTCCTCATTAGTTAAGCAGTAAGAAACCGAATTCTAAAGTGTTACCGTAAGTCAGCAGTCGATCGGTAACAAGCCTATAATCTCATCATATTTTCGTGTTGCTTTGTGATCACGTGTACAGCTGTGATAGATTCTGCGGCTGTATTTTATTTTGTCATGTGATCTTTCCTTTTTTCACGTTGTTTTACCATTTCTTTTTTGCACTATTTTCTTTGTGTGCAGCAAAGATTCTAATGCTTTGTCAATGCGAGTGTAAAATGAGTTGTCATGTCTTTAAGCACATTTGAATTGACATGCATAAGGACGCGCTGGGTTAGACACAACAAGACACACACTAATAAAAATTAAGAATAAAATATTAAGAATAAAATATTAGGTTTAGTCATAATAATAATTTATAGATAATGAACATATTTACAGTATTATCTCTACAGTATTATTTATGGTACATGAACTTCCTCATTGCCATCTATACACAGGTTTCTTGTATACAAACAATACCGGATGCGCGCGCATCCAAGAGGCAAGACCGCTATATGTTATGCCGAGTTCTGTAAAAAGAACATTGTAATTAACGTAGATTTCGCATTGTTTGTAAATTCTTGTTGACTCAATAATAAACTGCAATTTCAGAGTTGAATCTGTTTGCTTGTGTTTCATTTGCATATTAATATAACATTATGTAAAAAGTTAGTTAGTTGACTAGTATGAAATTGTCCAACTAAGTTTGCGAATCATAAAAACATGACATACCCTATGCATTTAGGTTAGTTTACAGCACAACAGCTCCGCGTCATCTCTGCTTCTGCTAGATATAGCCGTAAAGACTGTTGCTTTCTGCCTCTTAGATGCGCGCGCAGCTACGTGATGACGTTGCACAGAAACCCATGTATAAAACATTATTAAATGACACAAAAAAGAAGTCCAAAGTATTAAAATGAAAATGTTACACACAGAAGCAAGTTGTGGCTTGAGTCCATTATTTCTCCAGAATCCTTTTGTCTTCCTGAACCTCATATCCATATACTTCCGCAGTAAAGAGTAAAGACTTTCAATACAAAGATAATATTGTCTCAACAATCTTATGTTTATGAATTTAGCTGTGAATACAGGATTCTAATACTATTTTATATACATATACACCACAAGATGATGTGTTGAGGACTCCAGGACAGGGGCTAGGAAACCATGCACAAGTACATAATTGGGAAATGCTGCAGGATTATGTAGTTCTTCCCCTTTTGGATCAAACTTGGAACAAACGGGGAAGTGAAACAACTCAAAAAACTGGTGGACCTCACTACCATGAAAAATATTTACCTTAATATTTATTTAATATTTAATAGTTCCACGAAAACACTGTGTGGTCAGCAGAAGGAGAAAAAAAAAAGTTCCCTCGCGCCCCGTTTCGAGATAGGTCCAACTGCAGAACCGCAGAACCATACGTCATAGCAGTGTGAGGACGACAGCGCCAGCCTGACAGTCTGATGCCGGAAGTGGGCGGAGCAAGGCGTTATTTTCAAACAACGTTTTATTTTTATTAACGATTTAATGGATATATATATATATATATATAATCTTTTCCATTAAATCATTAAAAAAAATCTTTAAAATAACGTTGTTTGAAAATAACGCCTTGCTCCGCCCACTTCCGGCATCAGACTGTCAGGCTGGCGCTGTCATCCTCACACTACTATGACGTATGGTTCTGCGGTTCTGCAGTTGGTTAGTATTGCCCGTTTCGCGCGTCCCAGACGGACAGTGTGAGTGAGTTTTCAAAACTGCGTCACTCACATCGGCGAAAGGAAGAAAGAGAGTGTTTGAGTCCCGCCGAGGCCGGACCAACCTCCATTTCTCACACATTTCCCAGTCCCCCCATTAGTTTGGGCGGCTGGAAATGTCAATATTGCAACAAACGAGCCTGTTATAAAACATGCACACTTTCGCGCCAGAAATCCGTGTACGAATCCCGGCTCTGGCAGCAGGTGAAATTTACATGAACACTTTTAGTCCGTTTTGCGAGTCATGTAAGAACTGTGGATACAATTAATGCGTTTCATGCCTGAGATCCAGTCACGCTGAAACTGCATTCACTCACAGTCACAATGGCTGTACTCACTGTCGAGGACATGCTGCTACGACACAGAAAGCAACCATTCACAGCGGCGGGGTTAGAGTATTATGAGCGTTCAAAAACAGGTGAGCCCACGCCGGCCCGGTAACGTGCGAAGACGGGTTGGTTTGACCCTCAACTTTGACCCCGCCCCCCATCTAAGCCCAGCATAAGTGCGATTGGACGAAGCATGGCCAGTTTAGTCATGTCAATGTGCCATCTCGGGCTAAATGTAGGCTGTGTGCCCACTATAAGTATACGCCCCTGCACACAAGCACGGTGCCAATAGCACACGAGCATGAAACCAGCTGGGCGGCCGGGTCCCTATCATAAAGCGGTCCGCCCCATATTTCATTCAGCCCACGCTGGAGATGCTCTAAATATAGGCTGTAAGCCCACTACAAAGTGTGCACCCCTACATATGAAACGTCCAAAGATTGAGATTGAGCCTTCGAGAACCTTCCTAGCCACGGCGCTGGAGGTGTAATAAATGTAAGAGGTGTGCTCGCTATAAGTACGCACCCCTGCACATAAAACACTGTCACCACAGTATGTGTTCTCCCCTCCAGCTCGTGCGGGAGATGTAATAAGTGTTGTTTGTGTGCCCACTATGAAGTGTGCACCCCTACACACAGAAACTGTTCCAGAGTATCAGTTCTTCCTCCAGCTCGCGCTGGAGATGTGATGAGGTGTGTCCGCTGTAAAGCCCTGCACATAAGCACTGTTCACACAGCAGTACAAATACAATAATAATTCATTACATTTATATAGCGCTTTTCTTGACACTCAAAGCGCTTTACATAGAAGAGGGAATCTCCTCAACCACCACCAATGTGCAGCTCCCCCTGGATGATGCGACGGCAGCCATATTGCGCCAGAACGCCCACCACACACCAGCTTACTGGTGGAGAGGAGACAGTGATGAAGCCAATCAGTATATATAGGAGGATGATTAGGAGGCCGTGATGGACAGAGGCCACTGGGCAAATTTGGCCAGGACACCGGGGTTATACCCCTACTCTTTTTTGAAAGACATCCTGGGATTTTTAGTGACCACAGAGAGTCAGGACCTCGGTTTAACGTCTCATCCGAAGGACGGCGCTCTTTAACAGTACAGTGTCCCCGTCACTAAACTGGGGCGTTAGGACCCACACAGACCACAGGGTGAGCGCACCCTGCTGGCCTCACTAACACCTCTTCCAGCAGCAACCGTTTTCCCAGGAGTCTCCCATCCAAGTACTAACCAGGCTCAGCCCCGCTCAGCTTCAGTGGGCAACCGGTCTTGGGCTACAGGGTGACATGGCTGCTGGCTGAAATACAAGGCGGCGGGGCGGCCGGGTCCCTATCTCAGAGCGACCCGTCCCCAGTCTTTATCCAACCCCTAGCTCTGCGGGCCAAGTCATGAGAGGCCATCCCCGGTATATCAGAATGGGTGTTGAACATAATAAAACGAGGCTACTATAAATTAACTGTATTCAGTTGTGTAGGCACTAAAAAAGTCCAATATACTTAGTCAAACTCATTTTTAAATTAAAATAATAAAAATGTCTGTGCCACCCCAGACTGGTTGCTGGCCCTTGCCTGGCCACCCCCATGAAAAAATCCTGGCTCCGCCACTGCTACTCGCTACAGTTTGCTCGCAGACCTGCGTGCTTTTCAGCTGTGGTTGAGCCGACAGTGAGAAGAGATGTAGCTCACATCCTAGTATTTGAAGACTGCTTTAAGACATTTTAATACTTTTCAAAATCTTTAATTAGGAAAACTTTATTTTAGACATGTTGAGACTTTTTAAGGACCCCGTGGCCACCCTGAGTCTTTTTCACCGCAACTTCAAAGGAAGCAAAACAATATTGTGGAAACGAGCGCTGGAAACCTGAGGTAAATCTTCTCATCGTTTATTCAGAGGGTATGAACGATTGTTTTCCATATTCGTTTTCTTGAAAAGGGGCTTGATTTGTAAAACAGTGGATTTTTCTGGACCTCAGTGATTAACTCCATAATGTTGTCTGCCATTTTAAAAGCGCAAGCCCATTGAATTAGAATGAATTCTGATTGGAATTGGTGTTTTATCATTCGACAGCTGAAAAAAAAAACGTTCTGAAAGTGATCCCAACCATATTGTTCCTCATATCTTTATCGTTATAGTTGTGGTGTGAACTCTGCTATTCTTTAATATGGAGAAAGATTTTTAGAACTATATCTTTTTCGAATTGCCTGAAAACCTCATGCGAGCGTAAAAAACTTTTTTGCGATAAATGTTTTTTTTTGCAAAATTTACATGTTTCCATTGAGCGTATTTTCAATTCGCAATTTCAATTTGCGCAATTTGAAGGGTAATGGAAACGCGGCTATAGTTATCGTCCTTGGTGTGAACGGGCCTTTAATGAGACATGCGGAGGGATTTATCCCCTGTGCTACGAACTCCCTAATTCCACTTTTGTGTCTTCATTGATGGCATGACGAGCCCCACACGGCAAACAGTTCACCCGAGACAGACACTCAGCGTAGACAGCTTCATTGATTATAACAGGGTTCCCACGAGTCCTTGAAAGTTTGTGAATCCGAGAAAAAAAATTCAAGGCCCTGGAAAGTTTTTGTGAATAAACATAGTGCTTGAAAAGTCCTTGAAAGTGCTTGCATTTATTTTGTGCATTTGTTTTCTGAAAAAAAATAAAAAAATCCATATTATTCCCTCCGGTCCACTAATTTGTTATTCTGCCAACACTCCGTGGCCTGTGCACACTAGCTTACGTTACGTTAAGTGTTTCCCGCGAGAGGTACTTTGTGTTGTACGTTGCCATGACGTTCAGCCGCGCAAACAAAACTACTACGATGGAACCTCAACGTTGCAAACATTGCAAAAATAGGCTGGTGATGTAGCCTGGGAAAACCCAGACCACTTCCGGCAAATTTAGATTTGCTCTGCAAGTGGGTCTGGCAAAGAGCCCATTGAAACCCATTTCCAATCCGTCGAAATCGCGGCACCAATCAGAAACGTTGGGGCGTGCTTTACACGATGACGACAGAGCAGAGACGGTGACGCAGATTTTGTACATTACACAGATGGATGCCGCCGTGGAACATCACAACATCACTCGTTCGAATCCGCTATCGCGTCTGTTTCAAGCGATTTAAAATGGTCATTTTCGTTAACACAAACAGAGAATTGCTGAGAGTCTCGAGATGTTTCTCCGTCGCTCTGCATACGTCATGTCATTCATCGCTCTGATTGGTTTTAGGGTACTTTCACATCTGTAGTTCGGTTCATTTGGTCCGGACCAAGGGAGAAAAATTATACTTTGTAGCATTTTTCAGGCGGTTTGGTTCCTTTTCACACCACACTGATTGCTCTGGTCCGAATCAGTTTATGAAACGAACCAAAATGCAGTCACGTGACAACATCCACATCACTCGTTGGCCAGATGGGTCTTGAACGTATTTTCAGAACTCCACTTTGATTGTCAGAATTAACGTGCGGGAAAACTCCAACAGAACTGACGGAAGTAAACAAAGAGGAGGAAAATCCGGCAGACAACACGACGCTTTTTACTGTGGAGAAATGACTTTGTGGGCTGATTGTATCCCTGGTCATAGTTCATTATATTAGTTTGTCTACACCACTTTAGGCAAACATTAACATTTGAGAATGAAGCGAGAAAGCGTCTTGAAAATAATGTTTTATGCAATGCACGCAGCGAGTCACTTCAGGAGGAGGCGACGCGTGCATTAATGTTGCTAAACATTGACATAATGCACAGCGCGGCTGACTACGGCAGCTGGTTTAGTCCAAAAATGCGCAGTTATTTGGCAGTTGGGTCTGTTCGAGGTCGGATCACGTTCTCACCACAAACGAACCGCTCCAGAGTTCGTTTGAAAGCGTACCGAGACCACCTCTCCTAGGAGGTCTCGGTACGCTTGTTTGGTCCGCTTTTGGTGCGCACCCGAGTGCGATTGCTGCATTCTCACCGGCCCAAACCAACCGCACCAATTCGGAAAACGAACTCTAGTGCGATTCAACCGAACTAAACAAGGCAGGCTTGAAAGCACCCTTAGATCTATCCGACGTCCGTTGGTGACGCCCCTGTGGAAATGAATTGTCTATGGAGCTTTGCCAGACCCTAACTCAGTTACAACTGAGAGTGGTCTGGGTTTTCCCAGGCTACTGGTGATGAGCCTAGCTCTTTAAAAAAAAAAAAAAAATCCATGCAAAAAGTTAATATCAGATAATTTTAGAATACAGTAAAGGATGTACCAAATATTCTTCGGTCTGTCATATGGCCACAAATAAATGCAAAAAGCTTTTTTGTATAATATGTATAAGTTGACAATGTATCTTATAAGGTAACACGATGTGACCTTGCTCTCACTTGAAATGTGTCCCACATTAAGTCCTTGAATTTGGGGGTATTGGATCTGGAAAGTCCTTGAAAGGTTCTTGAATTTGAAGTTAACCGAGGAGTGGGAACCCAGCAAGAGAGACTTGTGCTGATTAATGACAACGTATTCCCGTTAATTTAGTTGAATTGTATGATATTATTGATGCAGTGATTTACTATTAGGTTGTGATAAATGTAATCTTTAGTTTTGTTAGTTGTAGTGCATATAAGAGCTGGGTCATATAATATTCACTGCTTGAGGTGATTTTCTCTGATTTACAATCTGTTGAGCTTTCATTGGTGAGATTAAATTATTTGGGATGTTTGTCTGTGACCTCATGTTGGCAGGAGATCGCTTGTGTCCCAGTCGAAATAAAGAGCCAGAGAGAACACGTTTTTTGTTTGTTTTTTGATAAATGTTTGTTTTCCAACAACAAAAATGTATCCAAAGCATTGTGTGTCACCATGAAGACAAGACATAGACATAGACAAGAACAGGGTTTAAGGCTCTTTCTAATGACTCCACTCCAGGCTTCACATTCCCAGCTTCTCGTCTGCCCTAAACGATCACGGAGAGACAGAACAGGGATTATCTGACTTCCAAAACACCTGCTCCTGACTCCAGATGCAGAAGTGAAACAACATGTATTAGAAAACTGAAGTGGAAATCGCAAGCACTTCATTTCTATTACTGAGAAGCATTTGAAAGTTCTCTATTTGCTTTTCAGTAAATCAGTGTTTCTGTTCATGCTCTAAAATTAGTCCCATAAGCATGATGAAGTGAAGGTCCAATCATATTCCTCATTTCTTCTCGTATGTTATTCCAGGCACTCCCACAACCACATCTCTGACTCTGAGCGTGTACTTAAAGCAGCTGTGCTTCTGGCATCTCTATGACACGAGGCCAGCGTCTGTCTCACCATGTTTGCTCTGGGTCTGCTCACCTGTGTTGTGCTGAGAGCATTCAGTGCTCAGGCAGAAGTGGTCAATACCTTTTATTTGTGAAGAGAGTTTTTCTACAAAGCCACAAAACCAGACGGAATTGATCAGAATGCCGAGAAAATCTGTCAGTTGTATGGTCGAGGAGAATCCATGAGCTATTATTACGCTACGCTGTACTCCACCGAACACAGGATTCCTCTCTACAGCGCCTACGTGTTTGATCGTGAATGCATAAACGACACTGGAAGGAAAGACATCTGGCACGTCGAGCCACAGGTGACTATGTGCTTCTGTTCTATAACAAAATACTTTTATTAGCAGTTTAAGCTCCATAAGAAGCAGTTCTGTTAATCTATTAGTCATCATTCTGTTTTCCCATTGCAAATACAGTAATTGTACAGCAAACATTATACATGTCCACTAAAAGAGACAAAATAGACAGAAAGAACAGAACTTTTTCCACAAGAGAAGTTTGAAAACAAAATAAAGTATTTTACAAGTGGTCAACAAGCTAACCATCTAACATATAATTTATTCTGTAGATTTCAAGATACCGAAATAGAAATATGGTCCTTGAGAAAGACTTGACAAACCTTGGACTAGATATAGACGTTATTAAAAGCAGACAAGCCATGAGCAGTGACTACACAGGCATCGGATATGACCGTGGACACCTGAACCCCAGCAGCTTCAGCTGCGGTGATGGCCGTACGGCAACATTCACACTGACCAATGCCGCACCGATGGACCCGCGTTTCAACCGTGTCCACTGGAGAAAGTGCGAGGGAACTTTGAAGAGGTTGTTACTAAACCTGCTTAACAGAGATGGTAATTCAGCAACAGCATACATTGTCACAGGTACGGTACCACAGGAGAAAATATCTGAAGAAACCTATGAAGATGAAGAAACCTATGATTATGAAGAAACCTATGAAGACTATGAAGAAGTCTATGAAAGGGTGACGGTGCCCTCTCACATCTGGACGGCTGTCTGTTATAAACACCACACTGATGACAGAAAGTCGTTCTCCTTCGGCTATATGGGGGAAAACCAGCGAGAAGAGCCTGGCATTAACCTGATGAGTGTCTCAGCCCTGAATAATCAGCTCAGCAGTCTCTACAGTGAGCTCTCAGGAACTCTACAGAAAGTTTCAATTTTTGTGGATGGTTGTTTTGGTTACAATAATAAATTAAACATGGTTATGGAGGAGTTCAAAGGGAAACTCCAAATGAGCACAGCTGTGTTAATGAATCTTCCAGGGAAACAGGGAGTCTACATGAGCACAGGTGTGCAGAACACGTATAGTGCCGTGAAATGGGCCTTCGGCAGTGACAGACGATCATCTGAAAAGAAAGTCAAGGTGAAAGAGATGACAGTAAAATTAGCCGTTGACAGCATGAACACTTACTATACTATGGCAGAGGATCTGAAGGTTTTTGCTGGAAGTGCTTGTCTCATAACTCATGTCAAACCACTAGTAAGGAAAATTGTGCATGATGAGCTCAGAAAGAGGGATTTATCCAAGGGGTCGGATGCTGTGGAATGCCTGTTGGTCCCGGGGAAGCAGTGGACTGCAGCTGATGGATCGCAGTGCTCAAGCGTCTCAGAGTCTCGTGACAGCTGTCGGTGCCACACAGGAGATAAAACCAAGCCCTGCTGCTCCTCTGCCTGCCTGTACCGGCACGATCTCAAGAGCTACTGGTGTAACTCAGGCCAGACGCTGATAGAGTGCTCACCACGGTACTCACTCGTCACGGTTACAGGAGAGAGATGCAAGGATGATCACCCCTGCGCCACATACGGCTACGACTACTACTGGTGTTACACCGTCTCTGGCAGCTGGGATTACTGCAGTCCTCCGCTGTGGAGCAGTAAAGCTAAGAACGGGAAGTACTGCGGCAGCAACCATGCCTGTGCCAAATATGGTTCAGGAAAGCCGTGGTGCTACACGGATGATAAAGGCAATAATGACAAGTGCTGTACTTCTGATGACTGCCACTCTGCTGTGAACGGCAAAACCTGCAGGTCTGATCACATGTGTGGATACCATGGCGAAAGTTATCTGTGGTGCTACACGGATGATAAAGACAACTATGATTACTGTTGCACAGATTGTGCATAGATGGTTTACAATGTGTAGAATACTGTAAGAAATACAGTAGCATCTTATTACCGGGACATTATCTATTAATTTACGGACATTTCTGTTAACTATAAAACACAATGCAATGCAGTGTAAAATTCAAAGCACAGGTAAAACACCTGTAAAAAAATGAATACGGAAAATGTTGTTAAATTAATACAGTATATTGTGCCTTATGATTATGACTAAAGCAGGACTTTGCAAAGTTGATTGTGATTGTACTTGGAGCTCTTACTAACCTATAAGCTTTCTAACAAAAACAATAAAGACCCTTATCTGTGCTTCTAAAATTAACAGCTGCTTAAAATGTAGTTTTCCCCCCCCATTTGTATGCAAAAACAAAAATCTCAATAAAAATATGTATGAATCTATTATATATTTGCCAATTCTTTACACAAAGGAGTACACTTTGTTTTCAGTAAACCAATCTCTGATATTTGAGTGTAGACTCTCTTAAACACAAGCGTACAGAACAGTGATGTGATTTTCATGAAAGTAACTCAAACGGTGTCCATGCTCACAGATATAAACACCAGATCTCTCCATCTTCATCCACTCACACTCCTCAACTGATGCCTGTTAGAGTGTTGCCAAGCTGTCTGAACATCTCTTGCTATGAACTTTAAACGTCTCCCTGTTGGCCTACGCAACAAGAGATGAACCCTAAATTTGTAAAACATCTTCCATACTCAACTTCTGGTACTCAACAGAAAGTTTTAAACTAGAGCCTACATTTTATATATCAGAAAACTGCTTCTCCATTGTTGTATTTGCTTTGTTGCAACAAAATATCAAAACTTTTATGAAAATGAGCAAACAACAGGATAAATCATTCAAAATGTGTAAACAATTGGAAAACTTGCAATTGGGAAAAAGAAAAGTCAATACAAGTTGATGCATCTGTATATGAAAGGCAGGTTGGCAGCAAAAGAGCTTTTAAGCAGCGCTTCAGTTAGGCCAATAATTACACATCAGTTATTGAGGACTTAGGCTGCAAAGCACAATTCCGCTTCACTGCAATTAAACAAAAAATGATACAATTAAAATCTGAAACTGATAAGAATGAGAGTGATGATGTTGCTTCATGACCATGAGAGACTCGTAGCGTAGCACATATGCTCTCCATTCCATGGGAGCTGTTTAGCCAAATACTAACAAATGAAATCTATCACCTCTTGTAAAACAGCAAAAAATGCTATTGTCACAATATCTTATTTCAGATTTTTCACCCCTTATGTAAAATGACATGAATATCCTTTGAAAATCTAAAACAATGTGTGCCATCAACTCAAAAACTTTTCCTATTCAAATATATTCAAATGAGAATGCAATCTGTGAAATTTTAGCTAAAAAACTAAAAAATTGTGCGGGTATTATCCACTCAGCACATGCTTTCAATTCACTGGATGTTAACAACAACATAGTCCCTCATTGACTTTAAAAGGGCACCTATTAAGCAAAATTACCTTTTGTTTGAACATATGTGTGTTGGCAGTGTGTGTACGCAACCACCCTATAATGATAAAAATCATCCAGTGCTTTTTTTATTTTTTAAATCATAAGCAGTGTCTCAAAACAAGCCGTTTTCAGATTCTGGGCAATGTGACGTACTTTTCCACAAGCCCTTCCCACGACTGTTGACTGACACTGCTGTATTGGCATAGACCCGCCCTGAGTGAGCTGAACACAGGCCCCTCCCACGACTGTTGACTGACACTGCTGTATTAGCATAGACCCGCCCTGAGTGAGCTGAACACAGGCCCCTCCCACGACTGTTGACTGACACTGCTGTATTACCATTGACCCGCCCTGAGTGAGCTGAACACAGGCCCCTCCCACGACTTTTGACTGACCCTGCTGTATTAGCATAGACCCGCCCTGAGTGAGCTGAACATAGGCCCCTCCCACGACTGTTGACTGACCCTGCTGTATTAGCGTAGACCCGCCCTGAGTGAGCTGAACATAGGCCCCTCCCACGACTGTTGACTGACCCTGCTGTATTAGCGTAGACCCGCCCTGAGTGAGCTGAACACTGGCCCCTCCCACGACTGTTGACTGACCCTGCTGTATTAGCGTAGACCCGCCCTGAGTGAGCTGAACATAGGCCCCTCCCATGACTGTTGACTGACCCTGCTGTATTAGCATAGACCCGCCCTGAGTGAGCTGAACATTGGCCCCTCCCACGACTGTTGACTGACTCTGCAGTATTAGCATAGACCCGCCCTGAGTGAGCTGAACACAGACCCCTCCCACGACTGTTGACTGACACTGCTGTATTAGCATAGACCCGCCCTGAGTGAGCTGAACATAGGCCCCTCCCACGACTGTTGACTGACCCTGCTGTATTAGCGTAGACCCGCCCTGAGTGAGCTGAACATAGGCCCCTCCCACGACTGTTGACTGACCCTGCTGTATTAGCGTAGACCCGCCCTGAGTGAGCTGAACACTGGCCCCTCCCACGACTGTTGACTGACCCTGCTGTATTAGCGTAGACCCGCCCTGAGTGAGCTGAACATAGGCCCCTCCCATGACTGTTGACTGACCCTGCTGTATTAGCATAGACCCGCCCTGAGTGAGCTGAACATTGGCCCCTCCCACGACTGTTGACTGACTCTGCAGTATTAGCGTAGACCCGCCCTGAGTGAGCTGAACACAGACCCCTCCCACGACTGTTGACTGACACTGCTGTATTAGCGTAGACCCGCCCTGAGTGAGCTGAACATAGGCCCCTCCCACGACTGTTGACTGACTCTGCAGTATTAGCATAGACCCGCCCTGAGTGAGCTGAACACAGACCCCTCCCACGACTGTTGACTGACACTGCTGTATTAGCGTAGACCCGCCCTGAGTGAGCTGAACATAGGCCCCTCCCACGACTGTTGACTGACCCTGCTGTATTAGCATAGACCCGCCCTGAGTGAGCTGAACACTGGCCCCTCCCACGACTGTTGACTGACTCTGCAGTATTAGCATAGACCCGCCCTGAGTGAGCTGAACACAGGCCCCTCCCACGACTGTTGACTGACCCTGCTGTATTAGCATAGACCCGCCCTGAGTGAGCTGAACACAGGCACCTCCCACGACTTTTGACTGACACTGCTGTATTAGCATAGACCCGCCCTGAGTGAGCTGAACACAGACCCCTCCCACGACTTTTGACTGACACTGCTGTATTAGCGTAGACCCGCCCTGAGTGAGCTGAACATAGGCCCCTCCCACGACTGTTGACTGACCCTGCTGTATTAGCATAGACCCGCCCTGAGTGAGCTGAACACTGGCCCCTCCCACGACTGTTGACTGACTCTGCAGTATTAGCATAGACCCGCCCTGAGTGAGCTGAACACTGGCCCCTCCCACGACTGTTGACTGACTCTGCAGTATTAGCGTGGACCCGCCCTGAGTGAGCTGAACACAGGCCCCTCCCACGACTGTTGACTGACCCTGCTGTA
This sequence comes from Phoxinus phoxinus, assembly GCF_949152265.1. Classification (NCBI taxonomy): domain Eukaryota; kingdom Metazoa; phylum Chordata; class Actinopteri; order Cypriniformes; family Leuciscidae; genus Phoxinus; species Phoxinus phoxinus. The sequence continues at coordinate 403,414 of NC_136892.1, forward strand.
TTAGCATAGACCCGCCCTGAGTGAGCTGAACACAGGCCCCTCCCACGACTTTTGACTGACACTGCTGTATTAGCGTAGACCCGCCCTGAGTGAGCTGAACATAGGCCCCTCCCACGACTGTTGACTGACTCTGCTGTATTAGCATAGACCCGCCCTGAGTGAGCTGAACATAGGCCCCTCCCACGACTTTTGACTGACTCTGCAGTATTAGCATAGACCCGCCCTGAGTGAGCTGTACACAGGCCCCTCCCACGACTTTTGACTGACTCTGCTGTATTAGCATAGACCCGCCCTGAGTGAGCTGAACACAGGCCCCTCCCACGACTTTTGACTGACTCTGCTGTATTAGCATAGACCCGCCCTGAGTGAGCTGAACACAGGCCCCTCCCACGACTGTTGACTGACCCTGCTGTATTAGCATAGACCCGCCCTGAGTGAGCTGAACATAGGCCCCTCCCACGACTGTTGACTGACTCTGCAGTATTAGCATAGACCCGCCCTGAGTGAGCTGAACACGGGCCCCTCCCACGACTGTTGACTGACCCTGCTGTATTAGCATAGACCCGCCCTGAGTGAGCTGAACACGGGCCCCTCCCACGACTGTTGACTGACCCTGCTGTATTAGCATAGACCCGCCCTGAGTGAGCTGAACACAGGCCCCTCCCACGACTGTTGACTGACTCTGCAGTATTAGCGTAGACCCGCCCTGAGTGAGCTGAACACAGGCCCCTCCCACGACTGTTGACTGACTCTGCAGTATTAGCATAGACCCGCCCTGAGTGAGCTGAACACAGGCCCCTCCTACGAGTGTTGACTGACCCTGCTGTATTAGCATAGACCCGCCCTGAGTGAGCTGAACACGGGCCCCTCCCACGACTGTTGACTGACCCTGCTGTATTAGCATAGACCCGCCCTGAGTGAGCTGAACACAGGCCCCTCCCACGACTTTTGACTGACACTGCTGTATTAGCATAGACCTGCCCTGAGTGAGCTGAACACAGGCCCCTCCTACGAGTGTTGACTGACTCTGCTGTATTAGCATAGACCCGCCCTGAGTGAGCTGAACACGGGCCCCTCCCACGACTGTTGACTGACCCTGCTGTATTAGCATAGACCCGCCCTGAGTGAGCTGAACACAGGCCCCTCCCACGACTTTTGACTGACTCTGCTGTATTAGCATAGACCCGCCCTGAGTGAGCTGAACACAGGCCCCTCCCACGACTTTTGACTGACACTGCTGTATTAGCATAGACCTGCCCTGAGTGAGCTGAACACAGGCCCCTCCCACGACTGTTGACTGACACTGCTGTATTAGCATAGACCCGCCCTGAGTGAGCTGAACACAGACCCCTCCCACGACTTTTGACTGACACTGCTGTATTAGCATAGACCTGCCCTGAGTGAGCTGAACACAGGCCCCTCCCACGACTGTTGACTGACTCTGCAGTATTAGCGTAGACCCGCCCTGAGTGAGCTGAACACAGGCCCCTCCCACGACTGTTGACTGACTCTGCAGTATTAGCATAGACCCGCCCTGAGTGAGCTGAACACAGGCCCCTCCTACGAGTGTTGACTGACCCTGCTGTATTAGCATAGACCCGCCCTGAGTGAGCTGAACACGGGCCCCTCCCACGACTGTTGACTGACCCTGCTGTATTAGCATAGACCCGCCCTGAGTGAGCTGAACACAGGCCCCTCCCACGACTTTTGACTGACACTGCTGTATTAGCATAGACCTGCCCTGAGTGAGCTGAACACAGGCCCCTCCCACGACTGTTGACTGACACTGCTGTATTAGCATAGACCCGCCCTGAGTGAGCTGAACACAGGCCCCTCCCACGACTGTTGACTGACACTGCAGTTTGAGCATAGACCCGCCCTGAGTGAGCTGAACACAGGCCCCTCCCACGACTGTTGACTGACACTGCTGTATTAGCATAGACCCGCCCTGAGTGAGCTGAACACAGGCCCATCCCACGACTGTTGACTGATTCTGCAGTATTAGCATAGACCCGCCCTGAGTGAGCTGAACACAGGCCCCTCCCACGACTGTTGACTGACACTGCTGTATTAGCATAGACCCGCCCTGAGTGAGCTGAACACAGGCCCCTCCCACGACTGTTGACTGACACTGCAGTTTGAGCATAGACCCGCCCTGAGTGAGCTGAACACAGGCCCCTCCCACGACTGTTGACTGACACTGCTGTATTAGCATAGACCCGCCCTGAGTGAGCTGAACACAGGCCCATCCCACGACTGTTGACTGATTCTCATACTGGAACATGGTAAGTCATGGTAAATCATGATAAATCATCCTAGAAAAAGGTAAATCATGGTAATGAGAGGAAGGATTTGCACTCTGTACAGAAGCAATCGTCACGGTCAATCTGCCGGACGCATGCAGAGAACCAGTGCAGAAGCCACCTTTCCAGTAAATACGACTTGTGATTGGACTGTACGTCAGCAGACAGCAAAGCATTGGCCAAGAGCAGAAAGGCCCTCCCTCCAGGCTTTTTTTTTAAGTTGCGAGGTTGCGAAGCTTCATTTGCGCTCAGTCTGAGTTTCAGAGTTTCAGAGCAGAGCTGCGTGACATCGCTGCCAACAATCACGCGAGTCGCAAGCTCGCAACTGTGTGCGCGTATCTCCGCAAAGTGGGTGTTGTAAACTCAGCTCTGAAAAAATAGTCTGCAGTGCAAATTTAATGTAATGTAATAAGTTTCGCCCTTTCGAACCTCAGTTTTCAGAGTTTCAAAACTTTTTTTCACCTATTCGCACACCAGTTTTCAGATCACAAGTTTCAAGGTTTCAAATCTGGAAAACAAACTATACAGTGGGAGAACACTGACAAATTTGAAACTCTGAAAAAAAATGTTTTGCAGTTCTGAAGAAGGAAATCTCAAAAACAACATAATGTTTGCAGAGATATTCTTATTTTTTTACATTTTGCAAGCTTGCAAATCTTATTTTTCGATCTTGCAAAACTTTTTTTTTAAAAGATTTTGAGTTTTCGAACACTTAGTTTCAACCTTTCAGAACTTTATTTTCAGTTTTGAATCATGGCAGGATATTAATCCCATACGCAGAGTCAGCTGGCGTTGGTGTTGACGTCACCGACGAGCACGCACTTTCAGCCAATCACCGAGGGATCAGCAGGAAGACGCGATTTAGCGCGATAACTTGTAGCTGTATATTCAAGTGATCGCTAATGCCAAAGTGACATGCAGTAAATTGCATCTACAGTAAAAATGTAGATAGTGAGCAAGTCTATAAACGTACACATGTGGGGGTTGATGACTTGATGGTGAATAACTGCAGGAGAGCACAGTTGAATTACTTGAATTGAAACTGAATATGGGACGACTCAGAGTAATTTCCATGGTCATGTCATGTGCACACTAGCCTAACCAGACATCTGCCATTTTTACACCATCCAGACTGCATGCACTCTTGTCCCTGCCAGCGGCTGACAAAGGTTTGAATCAACGATGAATCAGTTTTGACTGCTAAATTCTGCGTTATGTTCTGCAATGTGTTCTTCCGAGGGCTAAAGTCATTGTTCATTTCTTGATTGCCGTTTTGACAGTGTCCACCTCGACATTTAAAGTCATATTTGCTAATTCTCCTTGATTATTGCCCTGGTTTGATGCGTTTTCCTTGGACATTTATTTATTTTTAATTTTTAATTTACCATCGTTATTTTGTTTTAAGGAGATACGAATTGTGCTTATCAACCTTGAATGACATGGCCATACAATTATATCACATTATTTTGGTAGTAAAATTTTGGGCGGTTTTTTCTTGGAGTGGGCGGGTTTTGGTGAGCTGGTAATCACCGTCCCAATCTGGCAACACTGAGTCCGCATTGAAAAGTTCAAATCACGAAGGAAAGACATATTGATGCGTAGTGTATTATACAGTATCTATCTATGCAATAGTTTATTGAGCATTTTCTTTTAACAGTTTTAAATGTCTGTGTGCGTGAAGAACAGTTATAGTGCTCTGACTGCAGTGTTGTGAGAGACACCCGGTAGAAAGTAACATACATGATTAAGGTACAGCAATAAAGTCCAGCCAGATAAAGTTGTTTAATGCAAAACCATAGACCTTTATCTACAGATCAAGTATAATTATAGTAACATTGAATCATCTTGGAGAGAGTTGTTCATCGTGTTGACTCGTGACCGAACGCGACGCGCTGATGCTGGATGGAGAATGACTGACAGCCGCAGCGGAGGGAAAAGTGTACGAGAGTTTAAAGTCCCTGTAAAGTGAAAATTAAGTATGTGTTCTGAGTTTGTCATATCACAGAAAAATTTGTTATTAGCCACCCAGCCAAATTTGAATGATAAAAAAGCCGGCAAGTACATAAAATAAGCTATCAAAGTCTTGAAGAAACGAGCAGTGGTCTCTGGAGTCACACTCGCCGGCTCTGTGTCTGTTTATATGGTTATGGGCCTTTCACACAGGACGCGGTATGCGCGGCGCTGCGCTATAAAACCCATTCATTTCAATAGGCTTGTTTGAGTTGCGTCGCCTGAAATGTAGTCGAGAATAGGCGGCTGCAGTGAGGGGAGGAGTGAAAAAAGCGCAGGCAAGCCGGACAGTTCTCTCTTCTCGCAGTGGATCTGACATGATCTTATATACTGTCTATGGGATCTGACCATAAGACAGTATATAAGAGGGATCTGACACCTGTGAGATCAAAGATGGATATCGCGGGATTCACGCTCGTGCACAGTGTTGCTAATAAACTGGATGTAATTTAAGTTCTGTTGCTTTTATATGAAAATAAATATAACGAACAAGACACTCAAAGCACTTGTTATTTAATCTATTCCAAATACGTGTTTATCAATCATTTTTTTCTTTAATACAGACATGTTTTTTTATATATATTTTTGATAAAAAATTACATAAACACATAATCCATATAGAGATCGCACTGTCAGAGAGTTTGGGACTCACACATAATTTATACACATGAAAACACGAAATCAGAGTTTTAAATTCAAACATTTTAAAAGAGAACATTACATCACGGTTGTTTAAACCAATAAGCATTAAGCTGTGTCGTCAGCAAGTCGTTTCCCATCATGCTTTTGAACCGCGCAGTCGGTGGAGAGCAACTGCGCGCAACTGCAGAATCCGACAGGTGTGCCTGGCGATTGCGAGATTTTTTTTGACATACGTCAGTATGATATCAGAGCCAGGCGGGCCGCACTCGGACACTTTTCTAACCGGCATGCATCTCGCGCTGATCACCGGTGATCGGTTCTGCGCAGATTTTGCTCATCTCAAACAAGCCTAATGGCTTGCGCCGCGCAAGGACGTTTTGTTTCTGCGTCGAGCAAAGCGCAAGCGCAGCGGTGCGCATCATTGGTGTGCTCACGCGCACGCCGCGGTCAAAGTTCAAAATAGTTCAACTTTTGCCGCTGCGCTCTAGGGAGCGGCCAGCCTCATATATATATATAAAAAAATCACGTTAGAGGGTTGCAAAATTTAGTAGTTACTGTGAACTTCAACTACCTACTATAATTATAAGATAAGCACACAACAGCTTACCCTCATTGGTGGGCCGCACTGCCGAGGATGGCACCGGTGTCGCCGGACGGGAGGATGACGGCCGAGGCGGGAGATAGTCGGGTCGGCCCATTCGCCAGTAACAGCGCATCCCAGTGTCTCCGACGACAGTTTATAAAACTATCCCGTGTAAAATGATCACTACATAGGCGGGGTTTGGCGGAGATCCTCAGCTCTTCTTGATGTGATCGTTTTTAGGAAATTTAAATAAGGACACCGATGTGTTTCGCACATGATCGCATCAGGTAGTACGCATTTCCGTGACGAAGGCATAGCTAACTAGCAAACTGTAGGCTGTAGTAATAATAGTACTGACAGTAACTCGCGATTGAGCGCCAAACTGATGCGAATGTGCTGTTATTGTTAGGGGAGGGGCCAGCCTCAGGGCCTCGGGTGCGTCATCAAGTAGGGGCGTGTCCAGGAGCTCAGGGGCTCCAGTGCGTCATCAAGTAGGGGCGTGTCCAGGAGCTCAGGGCCTCCAGTGCGTCATCAAGCCCCCGTTTTAGCCCCGCCCCAAAAAATCCGGAACACAGCAATGGTGAAAAACTGTTTAACGGGCTAACTCCACAATTCAGTACTTCGCAGTTCACAGTCTTTGTAATATGTTTTAGCAATACATTTCTAACATTTATAATGCGTTTAGATTTTTTTTTTTAGAATTGCCTTTACAGGGACTTTAATGACTTAAATATTAATTTCTATCTCACATTATACTATATAATGCTTCAGAACACTTATAATATAGTGCACGACACCTTTATGGTGCTTTATAATGTTTTTGTCCCTTCTGTGGGGCTTAACAATAGCACAGAATAGTATACGCACAATATCGGATTTGGATCGGCCTCGTCTGACCGATGCCCGATCCGGCAAAAATGCCAGTATCGGAGCCGACACCGAGACTGAATATCGGATCGCTGCATCCCTGTTACACACCCTACCTAGCATACACACTGCTATAGGGAAGATAAACTGGAACAAGCAGCAAGTATTAAAGCATTAGTAGTTGCTCCAGAACAGCGGCAGTGAGGTCAGCGGTGGTCAGTCATGTGATGCTCTCACAGCAGAAGAAGGTGTGTGTGTGTGTGTGTGTGTGTGTGTGTGTGTGTGTGTGTGTGTGTGTGTGTGTGTGTGTGTGTGTGTGTGTGTGTGTGTGTGTGTAAGGACGATCAAAAACTGACATCCAAAATATTTATTTCATTCAGCAAAAGAAGTGAACTGAACATGGCTTGCTTTAGCTGCAAACACTACAGGTTCTGATGGACAGCTGACCCGTCAGATGGAGCGGGGAGTGGCAGTGATGCATGCTGGGACAGCAGAGCAAACGCACGTGTGCGCCATTCCACACACACACACCGCCCGGGCGTCTGGATGCTTTACACTATGTTATTGGTGTTTCCTTAAAAAAAACACTAACAAAAATGATTAATAATAATCATGGAACAAGGCATGCATAATGTTGTCATCTTACTCAAATTAAGAGCTATTCCAGGACAGCTTTAAAAACCCATATACGGCATTTACATAAATTACATCTGTCCATGTCACCGATTAATAGCTGTCCCGATGCGTCTGATCAAGGCAAGCTCTGTTAAACATGTGTGTTACTGGACATTAGCATATGATCATCTGTGTTTGGGTGACGTCACATGACCCGCATTAGAACAACATGGGTCGGTCTGTCGGCTGCAGCTGTGGAGCTCTGCACGCGCAGGACGAGTTTGGGCGAACATAACCAGATATGCGACTGAAGATGGCCACATCAGCGGACTGCCAATCAGCAGCCACTACTTCATCTCAGAGCCTCGTCCGACAGGAAGTGACACGCAGGAGGTCCTGTGTGCAGGATGTGATGCGGGCGAGGACACGTGAGGAATCATCAGCTGATGAACAGAAGACCAGCGGAGAGTTCATAAAACTGACGTGTGGTGGTGAACTGAGCCCATGTGCAGTCACTGCTCGTTTCTGATGCGGTGAGAAGTAATGAGAGAAAGCAGTTGAAGTGTGTGTGTGTGTGTGTGTGTGTGTGTGTGTGTGTGTGTGTGTGTGTGTGTGTGCGTGTGTGTGCTCCTCTAGTCGATGTACTGTGAGAGCCAGCGGAAGCCCTCTCCGTAACCCTGTCTCTTCAACACACTGCACATGAACACCTCCAGCGGCCGCGTGTTCAGATCCTTCACTGCGATGGTGCCCTGCGGAGACACACACACACACAGACACACACACACACACACACAATTTAAGCACATTCCTCACATTCTTTCCGTATGTCCTGCATAGCTCTGCTAACTCTGCTAACTCGGCTCCAGATATCTGACACTGGGTGTTTTGCCGCGTGTGGAATATGATATAAGATGTAAGATATGTATGACTGCAGATGGGCTGATATCTCGATCTGGAGTACATGAGCTCCGCTGGGTCAGTTCTCTGCAGTGCGCACTCACTCACACATGTACATCATAAAATCAGTGTTTGGTAAAGTTTTAGCATTTTTAGGTTTTCTATGTGAACTAAAGCATTCCTCGCATTCCTAAGGGGGTCAGATTGATCCGTGAGGGAAGGGTTGTGTGTGTGTGTGTGGTGTGGTGCGTGTGGTGGTGTGTGTGTGTGTGTGGTGTGTGTGTGTGTGTGTGTGTGTGTGTGTGTGTGTGGTGTGGTGTGTGTGTTGTGGTGTGCGTGTTGTGTGTGCGTGCGTGCGTGTGGTGTAGTGCGTGTGGTGTTGTGTGTGTGGTGTGGTGTGTGTTGTGGTGGGCGTGTTGTGTGTGCGTGCGTGTTGTGTGTGCGTGTGGTGTGGGTGTGCTGTGTGTGTGTGTGGTGTGTGTGTGTGTGTGTGGTGTGTGGTGTGTGGTGTGTGTGGTGTGGTGTGTGTGTTGTGGTGTGCGTGTTGTGTGTGCGTGCGTGCGGTGTTGTGTGTGTGGTGTGGTGTGTGTTGTGGTGGGCGTGTTGTGTGTGCGTGCGTGTTGTGTGTGCGTGTGGTGTGGGTGTGCTGTGTGTGTGTGTGGTGTGTGTGGTGTGCTGTGTGTGGTGTGTGTGTGTGTGTGTTGTGGTGTGGTGTGTGTGTAGTGTGTGTGGTGTGGGTGTGCTGTGTGTGGTGTGTGTGTGTGGTGTGTGGTGCGTGCGTGTGTGTGGTTTGTGTGTGTGTGGTGTGTGGTGTGTGTGTGTGTGTGAGACTGTACCTTGCCTGTGGTCTGCCCGTAGAGGCCGAAGATCTCGCGCAGCTTCTCCTCGCTGATGGCCTCGGGCTTGTCGATCTTGTTGCCGAGGATCAGGATAGGCACGTTCCCGATGGTCTCGTCTGTCATGAGTGCCTGTTATTGAGGCCCACACACACACACACACACACACACACGAGCTAGGGTTAGCCCTGCACTGAAAGCACCAGTCACAGCAGAACGAGTGTTTGATACACTGCAGGGTTTGCAGGTTTTCCCACTTCCCAAAGCATGTAGCATAACTTATCTACGGTATATTACACTTATATTCTTATATGTAAATGTTAGAAAGGAATATATTAGTATTTCCATGTTAACACCGTGTCCTAACTGCACACGACGCGCGGTAAACGCCTCTTCTCCATGCTAGGGTTCTGTCCTGACCAGCCGCGGCGCCTCTACTGTAGAACCGGGCTCTGCGGCGGCGCGCTGGCACACCACACACACACACACACACCACACACACACTGATCATCTCAGGCGCCGTTCATGTGCTTTATTTAATGTTTAAAGCGTGTCATGTGACTCTGAATATCATTAGTGCTCCAGCTTTGAGCTGTAAGAGCAACAGTGGAGAATTCACCTCAGATCTTGAGATTAAACGCATGGAAACAAGAACGTTCAAACTGTTCAAAACGAGTAATATTTGTGAATTTGATTATGCACTTTTCCATTTTCTTGCGAGCGCAGTCAGGATTACTCTCTGGTGCCGTGCACTCGCCGCGAGACTCCGCCCACACGCTGCTCTGATTGGCTGTGCACTCACCACGAGACTCCGCCCACACGCTGCTCTGATTGGCTGTGCACTCACCACGAGACTCCGCCCACACGCTGCTCTGATTGGCTGTGCACTCACCACGAGACTCCGCCCACACGCTGCTCTGATTGGCTGTGCACTCACCACGAGACTCCGCCCACACGCTGCTCTGATTGGCTGTGGACTCACCACGAGACTCCGCCCACACGCTGCTCTGATTGGCTGTGGGTTTTGATTGATTTTGACATCTCGCAGTCGCGTCTAGTGTGGGCAAATCATTTGTCGCTGGAATCTTAGCGCATCACGTCTGGTTAGGACTAGGGCTTTGACTCCGAACTTCGTTATTCAAATATAATTTGAATATTTTAAAAAAATAATGATGTTCGAACAAATATTAAGCAGCCTTTAATATTCAAACCTGTTATGGGCATTATTTTTTTAAATGTGTTTGCTTGTAAACGTTGCTTTCAATTCAGATTGCGAGGCTTTATCACGGCTGGTGCAGTTGTGAATCGCGGGCTCGTTAGCAAGGCTATCATTGGTCATCTGGGCTCCTGTGGGTGGCGCTAGCGTCCTGGTTAGCGCCTATTTTGTATTGTTATTTTTGACAAGAACAGTGGATAAAACCTGTCGAAAGCACACATATTTAATATGTGTGACACTGTGTTCAATCCAGGGTCTGATTTTTAATATGTGTGACACTGTGTTTCTTCTGAAAACATCATTGCCTATTAACGGATACACTGCCCTCTGGTGGACAGAACATATACATCCTAATTTTGATAACAATAAATGTCTTACTGAAGGCATTTAATGGTCAAAATATTATTAATAAATATTCAAATATATTTAGATATTAATATTAATAAACAAACAAACTTCGAATATGATTTTTGGGCAAAAGTCAAATCCCAAATTAGGACACGGTGTGAGACTCATCCTGACAGGAAGTGAGTTACGTTTAAATTTTAACCCTTATTTTAAATGATCAGATTTTACAGTTTAAACTCTTGTTTTACATTTATATTTGAACTCTGTATTTTGCACATGTTTAAATGGACACTGCACATTGGTTGGAGGACAACACCGGACAAGATGTGGATAACAATAGTGTACTTTTTTTTAACATAAATTCACTCTTTACACAATTATCTATTATTTAATCAATCATTATTTGACCCCCCCATCCCATCCTTTTATCATAAGGATTATCATAATAGTGGTTAATGGTGTTGCCGCACAGCGAGTGTGTAAGAGTGTGTGACAGAATAAAGCTCACGTCTAGCTCTGTCTTGGACTCGGACAGTCTGTTGTGGTCTATGCAGTCCACCAGGAACACGATGCCATTAATGGCTGGGAGGTAGTTCTTCCATACGCGCCGAGCTGTAGAGAACACACACACACACACACACATCAGTGAGCTCAGAGGATCTGATCCACACACACACACACGTGAGCTCAGAGGATCTGATCCACACACACACGTGAGCTCAGAGGATCTGATCCACACACACACACACACACACGTGAGCTCAGAGGATCTGATCCACACACACACGTGAGCTCAGAGGATCTGATCCACACACACACACACGTGAGCTCAGAGGATCTGATCCACACACACACACACACACACACACACACACACACGTGAGCTCAGAGGATCTGATCCACACACACACACACACACACACACACACGAGCTCAGAGGATCTGATCCACACACACACACACACACACACACACACACGAGCTCAGAGGATCTGATCCACACACACACACACACACACACACACACCCAGGTTCCTAACCGGCAACGAAGACTTAACAGAGCATCATCAAGTGTTAGACAGTACTCTAGATTATTACGTAAAGAAGTTTTTTGTCCAATAATTAGAATCTCTGTTTTTTCTGAATTTAGTAGTAGGAAATTACTAGTCATCCAGTTTTTTATATCCGCTATGCATTCCGTTAATTTTGTGAATTGGTAGGTTTCGTTAGGTTTTGAAGAAATATACAGCTGAGTATCGTCGGCATAACA
>NC_136892.1:422500-452500 GCF_949152265.1 Phoxinus phoxinus
GCTCACAGCTAACTGTTATTCTTGAGATAAACTGTGTTCTCTGCTCACAGCTAACTGTTATTCCTGAGGTAAACCGTGTTCTCTGCTCACAGCTAACTGTTATTCCTGAGGTAAACTGTGTTCTCTGCTCACAGCTAACTGTTATTCCTGAGGTAAACCGTGTTCTCTGCTCACAACTAACTGTTATTCCTGAGGTAAACCGTGTTCTCTGCTCACAACTAACTGTTATTCCTGAGGTAAACTGTGTTCTCTGCTCACAACTAACTGTTATTCCTGAGGTAAACTGTGTTCTCTGCTCACAACTAACGGTTATTCCTGAGGTAAACTGTGTTCTCTGCTCACAACTAACTGTTATTCCTGAGGTAAACTGTGTTCTCTGCTCACAGCTCACTGTTATTCCTGAGGTAAACGGTGTTCTCTGCTCACAACTAACTGTTATTCCTGAGGTAAACAGTGTTCTCTGCTTACAGCTAACTGTTATTCCTGAGGTAAACTGTGTTCTCTGCTCACAACTAACTGTTATTCCTGAGGTAAACTGTGTTCTCTGCTCACAACTAACTGTTATTCCTGAGGTAAACTGTGTTCTCTGCTCACAACTAACTGTTATTCCTGAGGTAAACTGTGTTCTCTGCTCACAACTAACTGTTATTCCTGAGGTAAACTGTGTTCTCTGTTCACAACTAACTGTTATTCCTGAGGTAAACTGTGTTCTCTGCTCACAGCTAACTGTTATTCCTGAGGTAAACTGTGTTCTCTGTTCACAACTAACTGTTATTCCTGAGGTAAACTGTGTTCTCTGCTCACAACTAACTGTTATTCCTGAGGAAAACTGTTCTCTGCTCACAGCTAACTGTTATTCCTGAGGTAAACTGTGTTCTCTGCTCACAACTAACTGTTATTCCTGAGGTAAACTGTGTTCTCTGCTCACAACTAACTGTTATTCCTGAGGTAAACTGTGTTCTCTGCTCACAACTAACTGTTATTCCTGAGGTAAACTGTGTTCTCTGCTCACAACTAACTGTTATTCCTGAGGTAAACTGTGTTCTCTGTTCACAACTAACTGTTATTCCTGAGGTAAACTGTGTTCTCTGCTCACAGCTAACTGTTATTCCTGAGGTAAACTGTGTTCTCTGTTCACAACTAACTGTTATTCCTGAGGTAAACTGTGTTCTCTGCTCACAACTAACTGTTATTCCTGAGGAAAACTGTTCTCTGCTCACAGCTAACTGTTATTCCTGAGGTAAACTGTGTTCTCTGCTCACAGCTAACTGTTATTCCTGAGGAAAACTGTGTTCTCTGCTCACAGCTAACTGTTATTCCTGAGGTAAACTGTGTTCTCTGCTCACAACTAACTGTTATTCCTGAGGTAAACTGTGTTCTCTGTTCACAACTAACTGTTATTCCTGAGGTAAACCGTGTTCTCTGCTCACAACTAACTGTTATTCCTGAGGTAAACCGTGTTCTCTGCTCACAACTAACTGTTATTCCTGAGGTAAACTGTGTTCTCTGTTCACAACTAACTGTTATTCCTGAGGTAAACTGTGTTCTCTGCTCACAGCTAACTGTTATTCCTGAGGTAAACTGTGTTCTCTGCTCACAGCTAACTGTTATTCCTGAGGTAAACTGTGTTCTCTGCTCACAGCTAACTGTTATTCCTGAGGTAAACGGTGTTCTCTGCTCACAGCTAACTGTTATTCCTGAGGTAAACGGTGTTCTCTGCTCACAGCTAACTGTTATTCCTGAGGTAAACGGTGTTCTCTGCTCACAGCTAACTTATTCCTGAGGTAAACTGTGTTCTCTGCTCACAGCTAACTGTTATCCCTGAGGTAAACTGTGTTCTCTGCTCACAGCTAACTGTTATTCCTGAGGTAAACTGTGTTCTCTGCTCACAGCTAACTGTTATTCCTGAGGTAAACTGTGTTCTCTGCTCACAGCTAAATGTTATTCCTGAGGTAAACTGTGTTCTCTGCTCACAGCTAACTGTTATTCCTGAGGTAAACCGTGTTCTCTGCTCACAACTAACTGTTATTCCTGAGGTAAACTGTGTTCTCTGCTCACAACTAACGGTTATTCCTGAGGTAAACTGTGTTCTCTGTTCACAACTAACTGTTATTCCTGAGGTAAACTGTGTTCTCTGCTCACAACTAACTGTTATTCCTGAGGTAAACTGTGTTCTCTGTTCACAACTAACTGTTATTCCTGAGGTAAACTGTGTTCTCTGCTCACAACTAACTGTTATTCCTGAGGTAAACTGTGTTCTCTGCTCACAACTAACTGTTATTCCTGAGGTAAACTGTGTTCTCTGCTAACAGCTAACTGTTATTCCTGAGGTAAACTGTGTTCTCTGCTCACAGCTAACTGTTATTCCTGAGGTAAACTGTGTTCTCTGCTCACAACTAACTTTTATTCCTGAGGTAAACTGTGTTCTTTGCTCACAGCTAACTGTTATTCCTGAGGAAAACTGTGTTCTCTGCTCACAGCTAACTGTTATTCCTGAGGTAAACGGTGTTCTCTGCTCACAGCTAACTGTTATTCCTGAGGTAAACTGTGTTCTCTGCTCACAGCTAACTGTTATTCCTGAGGTAAACGGTGTTCTCTGCTCACAGCTAACTGTTATTCCTGAGGTAAACTGTGTTCTCTGCTCACAGCTAACTGTTATTCCTGAGGTAAACTGTGTTCTCTGCTCACAGCTAACTGTTATTCCTGAGGTAAACGGTGTTCTCTGCTCACAGCTAACTGTTATTCCTGAGGTAAACTGTGTTCTCTGCTCACAGCTGTTATTCCTGAGGTAAACTGTGTTCTCTGCTCACAGCTAACTGTTTTTCCTGAGGTAAACGGTGTTCTCTGCTCACAGCTAACTGTTATTCCTGAGGTAAACTGTGTTCTCTGCTCACAGCTAACTGTTATTCCTGAGGTAAACGGTGGTCTCTGCTCACAGCTAACTGTTATTCCTGAGGTAAACTGTGTTCTCTGCTCACAGCTAACTGTTATTCCTGAGGTAAACTGTGTTCTCTGTTCACAACTAACTGTTATTCCTGAGGTAAACTGTGTTCTCTGCTCACAGCTCACTGTTATTCCTGAGGTAAACCGTGTTCTCTGCTCACAGCTCACTGTTATTCCTGAGGTAAACTGTGTTCTCTGCTCACAGCTCACTGTTATTCCTGAGGTAAACTGTGTTCTCTGCTCACAGCTCACTGTTATTCCTGAGGTAAACTGTGTTCTCTGCTCACAGCTAACTGTTATTCCTGAGGTAAACTGTGTTCTCTGCTCACAGCTAACTGTTATTCCTGGGGTAAAGAGAGTGTGTGAGTTGGGACTCCGGGTCAGAGAGGCGGACGACAGATTACAACTGATTTCATCTCCATAACTGTGCAGTCACCGACTCTCAGCCCAAGGTGAGGCTTTCTGTGTTGATTACAGTTATTATATGACTCTCTTATCAATCAGCTAACAAGAAAGCAGCTAAAACTGCACACACACACACACACACTCACCGAGGAACTGCAGGACGCTACTGAAACCACTGTAGCGCACGCACACACACACACACACACACACACACACACACACACACACACACACACACTCACTCACCGAGGAACTGCAGGACGCTACTGAAACCACTGTAGATCCAGTCGAATATGAAGGACATGTCCGGGCCGGGGGAGATCTGGAAGAGAGGGGAACACACTTCATTAATGATGACCTCATTCATACACACACCTGAACGCAGGAACACACACTTCATTAATGATGACCTCATTCATACACACACCTGAACGCAGGAACACACACTTCATTAATGATGACCTCATTCATACACACACCTGAACGCAGGAACACACACTAATGCGCAGAAGAAACACATTTAACTCATGAGTGAAACCAACACATTCCTGTCATGATCCTTTATTAAATATGAGCATAAATAATATCTATTCTACACGGTCACACTGTTGTGGTGAATGACACACACACACACACACACACACACGTTCTGTTCATCTGAAGACTCTGTACACACCAGAGGAGAAGTGAGGGAACGTGAGAGATATGATCAAACACATGAACTATGACACGCTCTGGGAGAGTAGCTGTAGCTGTGTGTGTGTGTGTGTGTGTGTGTGTGTGTGTGTGTATACTCATCTTCTGCACAGCTCAGGATCAGATGGCCAACTATTCCACTGGTTTTAAATGATTATGTCTTATGACACAATGAGCATTTGATTTCACACTTATCTTCATATATTGATTTGATGGTTATTTATCAGTCATCACATCAGTGTCCGATACTGTTGTTGTGGAGATGATCTGCAGCCGCTACAGAAGAGCCGAGTCACGGGTTACTGTCATCGTTCAGTGTGGCGTGTGTAATATCTGCGGTGATCAACCTCAGTAATCGCAGTCATTATAAGAGTCGACTTCAGGCTGGCCTTCAGGAGAGTTAGATCACACACACTGATGTGGATTAATCAGTGTGTGTGTGTGTGTGTGTGTGTGTGTGTAAACTAGAGTAAAGAACAGCAGCAGTAAAGGTGAAGGACACGCCTGATACACACGTCAGCAATCTCATCTCGGTGTGTGTGACGGTGACGCGGTGATGGACACACACACACTCACACACACACTCTCTCTCTCCAGTATTGTAGTCGAGTCACCATTACCTGAGTTCAGATCAACTAGTTTATATTTTGTTTGAATACAACGATCATAGTGATGTAAATGGTAAAACACAGAAACATGCAAGAGAACAGCTCTGATCTCGCTTCCGTCATACTCCATATGTTTACAAGACAGCAAACACTAAAACATAATAGCCTAATAATAAAAAAACTACTCAGGTTTGCATATATATATATATATATATACAGTGTGAAAAAAGCGCTGCTCACGCGCGGCAGAGAGCGCCAGCGAGGAGAGCGAGCGGTAGTGTGTGTGTGTGTGTCCAGCGAGGAGAGCGAGCGGTAGTGTGTGTGTGTGTGTCCAGCGAGGAGAGCGAGCGGTAGTGTGTGTGTGTGTGTCCAGCGAGGAGAGCGAGCGGTAGTGTGTGTGTGTGTGTCCAGCGAGGAGAGCGAGCGGTAGTGTGTGTGTGTGTGTCCAGCGAGGAGAGCGAGCGGTAGTGTGTGTGTGTGTGTCCAGCGAGGAGAGCGAGCGGTAGTGTGTGTGTGTGTGTCCAGCGAGGAGAGCGAGCGGTAGTGTGTGTGTGTGTGTCCAGCGAGGAGAGCGAGCGGTAGTGTGTGTGTGTGTGTCCAGCGAGGAGAGCGAGCGGTAGTGTGTGTGTGTGTGTCCAGCGAGGAGAGCGAGCGGTAGTGTGTGTGTGTGTGTCCAGCGAGGAGAGCGAGCGGTAGTGTGTGTGTGTGTGTGTCCAGCGAGGAGAGCGAGCGGTAGTGTGTGTGTGTCCAGCGAGGAGAGCGAGCGGTAGTGTGTGTGTGTGTCCAGCGAGTGGTAGTGTGTGTGTGTGTCCAGCGAGGAGAGCGAGCGGTAGTGTGTGTGTGTGTGTCCAGCGAGGAGAGTGAGCGGTAGTGTGTGTGTGTCCAGCGAGGAGAGCGAGCGGTAGTGTGTGTGTCCAGCGAGGAGAGCGAGCGGTAGTGTGTGTGTGTGTCCAGCGAGGAGAGCGAGCGGTAGTGTGTGTGTGTGTGTGTCCAGCGAGGAGAGCAAGCGGTAGTGTGTGTGTGTCCAGCGAGGAGAGCGAGCGGTAGTGTGTGTGTGTGTGTGTGTGTGTGTGTCCAGCGAGTGGTAGTGTGTGTGTGTGTGTCCAGCGAGGAGAGCGAGCGGTAGTGTGTGTGTGTGTGTGTGTGTGTGTCCAGCGAGTGGTAGTGTGTGTGTGTGTGTCCAGCGAGTGGTAGTGTGTGTGTGTGTGTCCAGCGAGGAGAGCGAGCGGTAGTGTGTGTGTGTGTGTGTGTGTGTCCAGCGAGTGGTAGTGTGTGTGTGTGTGTCCAGCGAGTGGTAGTGTGTGTGTGTGTCCAGCGAGGAGAGCGAGCGGTAGTGTGTGTGTGTGTGTGTCCAGCGAGGAGAGCGAGCGGTAGTGTGTGTGTGTGTGTGTCCAGCGAGGAGAGTGAGCGGTAGCGTGTGTGTGTGTGTGTCCAGCGAGTGGTAGTGTGTGTGTGTGTGTGTGTCCAGCGAGGAGAGCGAGCGGTAGTGTGTGTGTGTGTCCAGCGAGTGGTAGTGTGTGTGTGTGTGTCCAGCGAGGAGAGCGAGCGGTAGTGTGTGTGTGTGTGTGTGTGTGTGTGTCCAGCGAGGAGAGTGAGCGGTAGTGTGTGTGTGTGTGTCCAGCGAGGAGAGCGAGCGGTAGTGTGTGTGTGTCCAGTGAGGAGAGCGAGCGGTAGTGTGTGTGTGTGTGTGTGTGTCCAGCGAGGAGAGCGAGCGGTAGTGTGTGTGTGTGTGTGTGTGTCCAGCGAGGAGAGCGAGCGGTAGTGTGTGTGTGTGTCCAGCGAGGAGAGCGAGCCGCATGAGTCCGCATCATCATCATCTTCATCACGTACACACTCAGAACAATCATCATCATCATCATAACACACACACACACACACACACACACACACACACACACACACACACACACACACACAGTGTATTACACCAGTAAAGTGTTTTCTTTGTCCCGCCGCGTGTATACTCCTCCATGTAGCGGTGCGGAGTTTGTGTTTGGCGCTACCGCACTAGCGGTTGCTGGGCAACATGAGATGTATACAGTGACGTAAGATCTGGCTCTGTTGTGGCGCTCTAGCCAGTGGAAAGGCAAACTGGTAGCAAGAACCAACTCTGAACCAGCACCCGGTTCTTGTTGGTGGAAAAGGGGTAAGTGTGTACATCAGAACTGCACACTTATATCCAGAGCTCCTGACACACTGAGTTATGCTGACGTGACGGAGATAATGATCCTGCGATGTTGAGGATTCACATCTACACACGACAACGGCTGTCTCTGAACACACACGTCACAACACACACGTCACAACACACACGTCACAACACACACGTCACAACACACACACGACTGTCTCTGAGTGTTCACCGTCACGTCACACACACACACACACGTCACAGCACACAACAACGGCTGTCTCTGAACACACACGTCACAACACACACGTCACAACACACACGTCACAGCACACAACAACGGCTGTCTCTGAGTGTTCACACACACACTACACAACACACACGTCACAACACACGTCAACGACGACTGTCTCTGAGTGTTCACAGTCACGTCACACACACACTACACAACACACGTCACAACACACACACACATCACAACACACACATCACAACACACACATCACAACACACACACGACAACAACTGTCTCTGAGTGTTCACAGTCACGTCACACACACACACTACACAACACACGTCACAACACACGTACACGTCACAACACACATCACAACACACACACACACACGACAACAACTGTCTCTGAGTGTTCACCGTCGCGTCACACACACACACGTCACAACACACACACACACAACAACGGCTATCTCGAGTGTTCACCATCACGTCACACACACACACACACGTCACAACGCACACACATCACAACACACACACACGACTGTCTCTGAGTGTTCACCGTCACGTCACACACACACTACACAACACACACTACACAACACACGTCACAACACACACACATCACAACACACACACATCACAACACACACACACACGACAACGGCTGTCTCTGAGTGTTCACCGTCACGTCACACACACACTACACAACACAGAACACACACGTCACAACACACACACACACGACAACGACTGTCTCTGAGTGTTCACCGTCACGTCACACACACACTACACAACACACACACGTCACAACACACATCACAACACACGACAACGGCTGTCTCTGAATGTTCACTGTCACTGTCACGTCACAACACACACTACACAACACACGTCACAACACACACACATCACAACACACACACACACACGACAACGACTGTCTCTGAGTGTTCACCGTCACGTCACACACACACTACACAACACACGTCACAACACACACACATCACAACACACACACGACAACGACTGTCTCTGAGTGTTCACCGTCACGTCACACACACACTACACAACACACACTACACAACACACGTCACAACACACACGTCACAACACACACGACAACGGCTATCTCTGAGTGTTCACCGTCACGTCACACACACACTACACAACACACACACGACAATGACTGTCTCTGAGTGTTCACCGTCACGTCACACACACACGTCACAACACACACACACACACACACACAACAACGGCTGTCTCTGAGTGTTCACCGTCACGTCACACACACACACTACACAACACACACGTCACAACACACACACACGACAACGGCTGTCTCTGAGTGTTCACCGTCACGTCACACACACACACGACAACGGCTGTCTCTGAGTGTTCACCGTCACGTCACACACACACACGACAACGGCTGTCTCTGAGTGTTCACCGTCACGTCACACACACACTACACAACACACACGTACGTCACAACACACACACACGACAACGGCTGTCTCTGAGTGTTCACCGTCACTTCACACACACACTACACTACCCACGTCACAACACACACACACGTCACAACACACACACACACACGTCACAACACACACACACACACGTCACAACACACACGACAACGGCTGTTTCTGAGTGTTCACCGTCACTTCACACACACACTACACAACACACACTACACACGTCACAACACACACACACACACACGTCACAACACACACGACAACGGCTGTCTCTGAGTGTTCACCGTCACTTCACACACACACTACACAACACACACGTCACAACACACACACGTCACAACACACACACACACACACACACACACGTCACAACACACACACACTACACAACACATCTCGAGATTGTGTGAATCCAGATCGCCATCTTCTGACCCTTCACTGCTTGCTAACGTTTGTCCACCAAATCAAAGTCAGGTGGTGTAACATGCAGGAGCTCAACCAATCAGGAACACGGAGAGAAACCAGTCAGGTGACGACGGATGATGTCACGACAGAGATAAATGGCCAAAAATGACATTTCTCTCATCGCTAACTCCACATCTATACGAGTAAAACTCACACACAGGGTCAGATTAACCCAGGGTCAGGCCTTATTAACCCAGGGTTAACTTCCACACATCACTGCTGTGCGTCTGGAGGACACTGATGGAGATGAAGCATGGCCTGAGGAACCAGGGGCAATTAGGCTTTTATTCACATATAAACACACAGTGATGCCCGGCCTACATCTTCAGGCTTTATTAACCCAGGGTTAACTTCCACACATCACTGCTGTGCGTCTGGAGGAATTATATTCACATACACACACAGTGATGCCCAGACTACATCTTCAGGCTTTATTCAAATATTATTAAAATGTGTTCAAGATTTTGTAATCATATCGCGTAGTTGTGCTTGTTATGTTCGTGATGATGACGCAATGAAACAAATATTGCCGAACATCACGAACATACAAAAACACTGAAATAATAATAATAATAACAGTCTGTGTTGAAGTCAATGTGTGCTTTCTCCTGTCAGCAGCTTCTGATGACCTACAGGTGAGGTAAATAACCATGTTCATATATGTGTAGCATTATGAATATCACGACTTTTATGTGATGTTAACCAAGAGCTGCTGTTGCTTTAAAACGGTATTAAAGCTTTAAAATACACAACATTTCCGATGAAACGTGTTTTAATCTCCATGACTCGTTTCTTCGCCCTGACCGATGACAGTCGCGCGATCCGCGGGTGTGAGAGATATAATTATGAATATAATCTGAGCTCATTATCGCAGTTTGATGTACGTGTCACTGCTGATGCTAACAGAGCTAGCGCTGCCTCAACGCCCGAGCCGCGGACCGTCGCCGCACTCCCACGACACCGCAGACCGGCTCATCACAGCACGCGAGCGACGCGGTTCCGATGGCACGGTATGATCCGAGTTTAATAAGCGGAGTTCGGCGTTACACAACTGGAGTCCGCCGCTAGCGTTAGCGCGCCCGGCAGACGCGGACCCCGCGCAGAAACACACCGATAATCACACGGAGAAACACCTGAGCAGGTGAACACTCACCTCGAGTGTGTGTACAGGTGAGTGTGGCTCTTCCTAACGCAGATGAACGAGTGAATACAGGAGTCCAGTCGAGTGAACACACTCCGCTCACAGCCACGACACACAGCAATGGCGACACTTCCGGCGTGTGTCACAACCGAAACCGTCCGGCGCGGAAACAACCCCATAAACAACAGCGGCACGACAGTTTATTTACGAAACAATTCATTAAAGTACACACATTATATATATATATATATATATATATATATATATATATATATATATATATATATATAATATTTACTATAAGTAGCTTTTGTTTTTTATATAGGTTTTAGGTGTTGACATCGATTATAAATTGTTCTTTAACGCTTTACCTTTCACGATACAATAATATATATTGATCATGATACAACAATGTCTTTTGAATCCGTGTGTGTGTGTGCAGGAATTGAAAGATTTATAGATTCTCCGCTTCTGCTTGGTGATGTGAAATGTTTAGCATGTTTTAATAATGCAGGAAAATGTCCCATTTAAACGAGCCTCTGCTTTGACTAATGGGACGTGTTTCCAGTACGGACGAAAGCGGCTTTCCACAGGAAATGCCACGTGTACCAAGTGCGCATGCGCGTGCTCAGAGCTCGCGCTTGACTTCCGGTGAGAGGAAGGCGCTGGTTTATATCTTCAGGAGTGCAACGCTATCCAGCGCGTCGAGAGAATGGCCGGAGCCGCGGGCCTGTGATCGCATACACATACACACACGCTTGTCGACTCGAGGGAACGCGTGCGTCTGTCAGCATGTCCGGCGGCGGCTACGCGGCACAGAACGGCGCCGGAGGCTCGTACACGAACGGTGAGTTACGTTAACTTACTCGCGCTGCTGTCGCGTCGGGTAGTGAACGCTAGTGTTGAACGCGTCGGGGTAGTGAACGCTTGTGTTGAACGCGTCGGGGTAGTGAACGCTTGTGTTGTTTCGCGACGCTCGTAGGCCTAAGTTAGTTCTTCAGAGTTTGGTCACTTCAGTGACGCGTTCCAGTGCGTCGCGTCGCTCGATGAAGGCCGAAACCTGTGATCGTCATCCGAGTAAAGTTCATAACTTCAGAACGATCCGGACACACGGGTGACCCGACTCGGCAGAACGGCTCGGTCGGCAGTGCCGGTTCGGGCGGATCCACTGCTGTCAGTGTCACGAGCGGGTCAGAGTTTCTCTCAGGGCTCGACACTGATTTATCGATTTGATTTCGTTTCACAAGAGTGGGAGTCGATCCAGTTCTGATCTTATCAGCTCTCAAGTACATGGCATTTTCTCTCAAGTAACTAATCTCCCTGAACTAATGCTGTCCACTATACAGGGAACCTGTCAATCACTATATTACTATAGTATTCAGTGTGGGGGTAGCAGTAGTGAACGCGCCAGAGAGAAATGCACACTTCATACGGATTACATGAGCAGAGAGTCAGTTTTCTTTCGTTTTTAATAGTTTTGTTTAACAGTACACATTTCAAGCTTTCTATATCTCTCTCAGGTCTGTGAGGCAAAGCTTATACGCTGAGTTTGGGTTCATTACGAGACGAGCTCCAGTTCACGCGCCGGCCCAGCGCTCATGAGAAGTCCTGATTATATTGCCTGCTATATTTACTTCTTATTTATTAAATCCAATTGGTTGATGAAACATTGATTACAATTAAAATACAATTAGTACAAAACGAAATTCACTTTAAAGAAAGGCTTTCTACAAAAACAAACTTAATGAAGTGGTCAAACTGCCCACTCCATTTGTCTCCCGATATCGGTATCTTATGATCTTACTCATGCTTTTCACTTCATATTATCAACATAGATGAAATAAAAACATATATTTTATTTAAACATAAACATGAAACTAAATTGTTTTCTTTAATGACGAGGCTACACCACGTAGGCCTATTAGCCTACAGTACAGAGAAATGTAATGTCGGAGCGGATTTGAGTGAACGCCGTCTTACCGGTGAGCATGTGGGGGAGAGGTACGATTTTCACACATTCATCGAATAATATTTTGCTTGATACCAATCCTTCATTTTTGGTGTTTTAAATGCCAACCCTTCTTCATCCGTTGTGTAGTATTACTTTTGGTTTGCGCAGAGTAATTCATAGTATTGACTGCTCTGCTGCTACCAGTCTCTGTCACGTACCGTGTGGAGCCTGTGACTATAGCAAGCGGGCAGCCGAGAAGACCGTGTCGCTGTCAAATCTGTCCCTGGGAAAAGTAACGTTGTGGAGAATTGAAAAAGTATCTACCTTTTATTACCAAATTTTCAGTAGTAGCACGTTGCACTACTTTTTACCCGAAAAAGTAGTTGCATTACACACAACACTGATCATATTACAGGTTAAAACCAATAACTGATCTCCATATACACAGTTAAATTGCACGCAAGGCAGCTTTCATTAGAGTAATAACGTTATAATATGCATTTGATAAAATAATTATGTTCCTACTCCAATTTAAGCAATTAAACTAGCAGTAGGACAACAGTATGTAAGTGCTATGACCCTTCACAGTACAATGCAACACTATATATATATATATATATATATATGTATAAAATTATTTTTATTATTATTATTTTTTTAGAATAGATAAGAAAAGAAAGTGTTAGTAGTGCTGAATCAAGTGCTTAAGTGCTGCCGAAAAAGATACGTCTTCAGCAGTTTCTTAAAGATGGCTACAGACTCAGCAGCTCTGGCTGAGTTAGGCAGATCATTCCACCAGCAGGAACAGTCATGGTAAAGGTCCGAGAGAGAGATTTCGTGCCTCTTTGAGATGGCACCACCAGACGCCGCTCGCTTGCAGAGCGCAAGTTTCTGGACGGCACATGAGTCTGAAGTAATGAGTTCAGGTATGAGGGAGCAGTGCCAGTGGTTGTTCTGTAGGCAAACGTCAGTGACTTGAATTTGATGCGAGCGGCAACCGGCAACCAGTGCAGTTTGGTGAGGAGAGGAGTGACGTGTGCTCTCTTTGGCTCGTTGAAGACCACTCTAGCTGCAGCTTCTGGATCAGTTGCAGAGGTTTGACAGAGCAAGCTGGGAGACCAGCCAGGAGAGCATTATAATAGTCCAGTCTGGATAGAACAAGCGCCTGAACAAGGAGTTGTGTAGCTCTGATAGGAAGGGCCTGATCCTTCTGATGTTGTACAAGGCAAATCTGCATATATATAGGACTATAGGAATATAGAGGACTTTTTTTTTAAATAAAGTGCACAAAAAGATGTATATTTTTGTTTAAGGGACCTGAGCTGTCAGAACAATAAATAATAAAAAAAAAATAAAGAAAAATACAAATCAGAAAACTTAACAGGATTTCTTTAAACGTCAGAACTTGTTCTCCACACTACACTCACAGACGCACACACTCACAGACGCACAAATTCTCACACTCACAGACGCACACACTCACAGACGCACAAATTCTCACACTCACAGACGCACACACTCACAGACGCACACACTCACAGACGCACACACTCACAGACGCACACACTCACAAAAAAATATTTTGCAGCTCATCCTTTCCGAGCATATAGTTAAGTTTCTCTGAGTCATTTAGACTTAAGAGTAAAGAATGAAAAATTCAGTGCTGCTCGGACACACTCGGTCTCTCTTGCGCGCAAATAGACTCGGTCTCTGTCGCGCGCTCTCAGATGCACTCGGTCTCTCTCGTGCGCAGACACACTCACGCGCAAACACACTCTATATCGCGCGCTCTCGGACACACTCGGTCTCTTGCGCGTGCAGACACACTCGCGCGCAAACACGCGTGTCTCAATCGCAGTGTCGCTCACGGAGTTCGCTTCGCTTTTGTCCAGTCCGGCGCCTCATAGCTCTGCGCTCAAGTAAAATTATTATTATTTTTTTTTTAACATCTCCGCGTCGCGCGACACAACGAATCGATAATGAAATTGGTTGCCAACTATTTTGATAATTGATTTTATCGATTCGTTGTTGCAGCCCAGAAGGGGGCAGTGCCTCCATAAGAGGTGCGGGAACTCCAGAAGGGGGCAGAGCCTCCATAAGAGGTGCGGGAACTCCAGAATGGTGCAGAGCCTCCATAAGAGGGGTGTGAACTCCAGAAGGGGGCAGTGCCTCCATGAGAGGGGCAGGAACTCCAGAAGGGGGCAGTGCCTCCAAAAGAGGTGCGGGAACTCCAGAAGGGGACAGTGCCTCCATGAGATGGGGAGGAACTCCAGAAGGGGGCAGAGCCTCCATAAGAGGTGCGGGAACTCTAGAATGGTGCAGAGCCTCCATAAGAGGGGTGTGAACTCCAGAAGGGGGCAGTGCCTCCATGAGATGGGCAGGAACTCCAGAAGGGGGCAGAGCCTCCATAAGAGGTGCGGGAACTTCAGAAGGGGGCAGTGCCTCCATAAGAGGGGTGGGAACTCCAGAAGGGGGGAGTGCCTCCATGAGACGGGGGGAGGAACTCCAGAAGGGGGCAGAGCCTCCATAAGAGGGGTGGGAACTCCAGAAGGGGGCAGTGCCTCCATGAGATGGGCAGGAACTCCAGAAGGGGGCAGAGCCTCCATATAAGAGCTGCGGGAACTTCAGAAGGGGGCAGAGCCTCCATAAGAGGGGTGGGAACTTCAGAAGGGGGCAGAGCCTCCATAAGAGGGGTGGGAACTTCAGAAGGGGACAGAGCCTCCATTAGAGGGGTGGGAACTCCAGAAGGGGGCAGTACCTCCATGAGAGGGGGAGGAACTCCAGAAGGGGGCAGAGCCTCCATAAGAGGTGCGGGAACTCCAGAAGGGGGCAGAGGGGTGGGAACTCCAGAAGGTGGCAGAGGGGTGGGAACTCCAGAAGGGGGGAGTGCCTCCATGAGAGGGGGGGGGAGGAACTCCATAAGAGCTGCGGGAACTTCAGAAGGGGGCAGAGCCTCCATAAGAGGGGTGGGAACTTCAGAAGGGGGCAGAGCCTCCATAAGAGGGATGGGAACTCCAGAAGGGGGCAGTGCCTCCATGAGAGGGGGAGGAACTCCAGAAGGGGGCAGAGGGGTGGGAACTCCAGAAGGGGGGAGTGCCTCCATGAGAGGGGGGGAGGAACTCCAGAAGGGGGCAGAGCCTCCATAAGAGCTGCGGGAACTTCAGAAGGGGGCAGAGCCTCCATAAGAGGGGTGGGAACTTCAGAAGGGGGCAGAGCCTCCATAAGAGGTGCAGGAACTCCAGAAGGGGGCAGAGCCTCCATAAGAGGTGCGGGAACTCCAGAATGGTGCAGAGCCGCCATAAGAGGGGTGTGAACTCCAGAAGGGGGCAGAGCCTCCATGAGATTGGCAGGAACTCCAGAAGGGGGCAGTGCCTCCAAAATAGGAGCGGGAACTCCAGAAGGGGGCAGTGCCTCCATGAGAGGGGGAGGAACTCCAGAAGGGGGCAGAGCCTCCATAAGAGGTGCAGGGAACTCCAGAATGGTGCAGAGCCTCCATAAGAGGGGTGTGAACTCCAGAAGGGGGCAGTGCCTCCATGAGAGGAGCAGGAACTCCAGAAGGGGGCAGTGCCTCCAAAAGAGGTGCGGGAACTCCAGAAGGGGGCAGTGCCTCCATAAGAGGTGCGGGAACTCCAGAAGGGGGCAGTGCCTCCAAAAGAGGTGCGGGAACTCCAGAAGGGGGCAGTGCCTCCATGAGATGGGCAGGAATTCCAGAAGGGGGCAGAGCCTCCATAAGAGGTGCGGGAACTTCAGAAAGGGGCAGAGCCTCCATGAGAGGGGGGAGGAACTCCAGAAGGAGGCAGAGCCTCCATAAGAGGGGTGGGAACTTCAGAAGGGGGCAGAGCCTCCATAAGAGGGGTGGGAACTCCTGAATGGGGCAGTGCCTCAATGAGATGGGCAGGAATTCCAGAAGGGGGCAGAGCCTCCATAAGAGGTGCGGGAACTTCAGAAAGGGGCAGAGCCTCCATGAGAGGGGGGAGGAACTCCAGAAGGAGGCAGAGCCTCCATAAGAGGGGTGGGAACTTCAGAAAGGGGCAGAGCCTCCATAAGAGGGGTGGGAACTCCAGAAGGGGGCAGTGCCTCCATGAGAAGGGGAGGAACTCCAGAAGGGGGCAGAGCCTCCACAAGAGGGGTGGGAACTTCAGAAGGGGGCAGAGCCTCCATAAGAGGGGTGGGAACTTCAGAAGGGGGCAGAGTCTCCATAAGAGGGGTGGGAACTCCAGAAGGGGGCAGAGCCTCCATGAGAGGGGGAGGAACTCCAGAAGGGGGCAGTGCCTCCATGAGAGGGGTTGGAACTCAAGAAGGGGGCAGAGCCTCAATAAGAGGGGAGGGAACTTCAGAAGGCGGCAGAGCCTCCATTAAAGGGGTGGGAACTCCAGAAGGGGGCAGAGCCTCCATTAAAGGGGTGGGAACTCCAGAAGGGGGCAGAGCCTCCATTAAAGGGGTGGGAACTCCAGAAGGGGGCAGAGCCTCCATAAGAGGGGCGGGAACTCCAGAAGGGGGCAGAGCCTCCATAAGAGGGGCGGGAACTCCAGAAGGGGGCAGAGCCTCCATTAAAGGGGTGGGAACTCCAGAAGGGGGCAGAGCCTCCATAAGAGGGGCAGTAACTCCAGAAGGGGGCAGAGCCTCCATTAAAGTGGAGGGAACTTCAGAAGGGGGCAGAGCCTCCATAAGAGGGGCGGGAACTTCAGAAGGGGGCAGAGCTTCCATAAGATGGGCGGGAACTTCAGAAGGGGGCAGAGCTTCCATAAGCTGAGTTGATAGGCTTGTTCGACTTGAACCAGCACTGCACAGACCGATTGGTGAATGACATCCAAATACCGCGATTAGAGAGCAGATGGTACTTTGATGTCATAAACCAATCTGTCTGCAGCGCCGGTTCAAGTCGAACAAGCTTAATGTAACAGAGATCTTAGGTGTGTTCGAAATTCGGATGCGTCTGGATGTAACCGATCGGCGAGAGTTGCCACGTGCAGGTGGGGAGGAAGTGAAGTCGGACGCATTCTGCTTCCCGTAGTGACCGCTCATGTGGTGTTTGCATAGCCTACTTTACCACAGCTGAAGTGAAAAGTTCAATATTTGTCAAATACACACGTTTCAGATACGTTTCAGCCTATACTATTTAAATACCAATGTAGTGGGGTCTATGTATTTTTAAATCAGTTTTATTTTCATAAACATGACACAATAGGCCTATAACATCGCGACTACATGAAAAGAGATTTTACTGTTATAAAAAAAAAACAGATTTGTGAGCATTAGTGGAGCTGAAGGTGTTCGAATAAACACAAAAACACACGTGATTGATGTCAGTCACCTGGCATTAGCGCTGTATCAAGTCGGACAAAATTTCTAACCGGCATGCCTTGCTTCAAGTCAGCCACTGATCTGTCTGCGCAGAGCTGCATGAAGTAGAACAAGCCTATTAGCTGGAACAAGCCTATCTCGTGTGTTCGAGCGACGGGGCGTCCCGTCCGGGCCTGTAGAGCCACAGCGTGGGAGGGGGTCGTGATGCTGGGTGAAACTAAAGAAGGTCCAGTCCGGGAGTTACGGACGGCCAGAGCTTGGCGATCACATGATCTTCTGGACCGTTTTCCTCCTGAACCGTTCTTTAGTGCACTATTCAGCCCAAGCCCATTGGTTAGGATTAGGGGTTAGTATTGGAAATCAGCTCTGTGATTGGCATGACCAATGAAATCGGGTGAGGGGCGGAGTTTGCCCAGGTACCCTCTGTCAGTCAGTGAGAATAAGCCACACCCTGTTTTGGATTCCCCACACCCATTTAGATCTCCATGTGTCCCTGCGCTTCAGTCTGCGAATCCAGTGCTAGCTGCCCTTCCATCCGATCGATTTCTGCACTAGTCAATGATGACCTGTAAATTCCCTGTAGTTATTCGCTGTTTTAATCATTCGTCACTGTGTAATGTTTGTTTGTGCCGCAGGTCCATCTCAGAATCCCGTGGGCGTTTACTCCTCTAACCAGGGTCTGATGGCTCCGCCGCTGACGGGCTTCATGAACAGCCTGACCACCAAAGGCCCGCCTCCACCCGGCCCGAACCCGTACATCACCGGCCGGCACCAGCCCTCACCTGTGGCTCCGCCCCCCAGCAGTTGGAGTGGGGTGGCTCCGCCCCCCAGCAGCTACTCCCAGCATCCTCAGCCCGGGGTCACGCCGCCCCCTGTGGCTCCGCCCCCCAGCAGCTACTCCCAGCATCCTCAGCCCGGGGTCATGCCGCCCCCTGTGGCTCCGCCCCCCAGCAGCTACTCCCAGCATCCTCAGCCCGGGGTCACACCGCCCCCTGTGGCTCCGCCCCCCAGCAGCTACTCCCAGCATCCTCAGCCCGGGATCATGCCGCCCCCTGTGGCTCCGCCCCCCAGCAGCTACTCCCAGCATCCTCAGCCCGGGGTCACACCGCCCCCTGTGGCTCCGCCCCCCAGCAGCTACTCCCAGCATCCTCAGCCCGGGGTCATGCTGCCCCCTGTGGCTCCGCCTCCCAGCAGCTGGAGCGGGGTCACGCAGGCCCCTGTAGCTCCGCCCCCCAGTAGCTGGAGCGGGGTCACGCCGACCCCTGTAGCTCCGCCCCCCAGAAGTTGGAGTGGGGTCACCTCGACCCCTGTAGCTCCTCCCCCTGTGGGGAACCACACTGGCCCAGGCCCGTACAGCACCGGCACCAGATTACCTCCTGTCTTCCAGAACACCATGCAGCCTCCGGCAGCCCTGCAGCAAGGTACTGTCTCACACACACACACACACACAGGGCTTTAAACGGGCGGGCGAGGCTAATAGCCTCGGGTCTGGAGCACTGAGCCCAAAACCTGCTTCATTTCCACTGTAGGGTTAGAAGCTCTGCAGCGCTTCACTAAAACACCCGTAACACGCCTCTCTGGAACACAACACACACACATTATTTCACCAACAACTGCAAGTTTTATCAGAAAACTAATCAGAGAGAAATCACTGGAAACTAGCGACATCGCAAAACAAACATGATAAAAGTGTCCGTTTGGTGTTTACTTAAAGATTTAAAACCCAATCTCACACACGCTGATCCGAGTCAGACCCGTCTCACACACACTGATCCGAGTCAGGCCCGTCTCACACACGCCGATCCGAGTCAGGCCCGTCTCACACACGCTGATCCGAGTCAGGCCCGTCTCACACACACTGATCCGAGTCAGACCCGTCTCACACACGCCGATCCGAGTCAGGCCCGTCTCACACACGCCGATCCGAGTCAGGCCCGTCTCACACACGCCGATCCGAGTCAGGCCCGTCTCACACACGCTGATCCGAGTCAGACCCGTCTCACACACACCGATCCGAGTCAGGCCCGTCTCACACACACCGATCCGAGTCAGGCCCGTCTCACACACGCCGATCCGAGTCAGACCCGTCTCACACACGCCGATCCGAGTCAGACCCGTCTCACACACGCCGATCCGAGTCAGGCCCGTCTCACACACGCCGATCCGAGTCAGGCCCGTCTCACACACGTCGATCCGAGTCAGGCCCGTCTCACACACGCCGATCCGAGTCAGGCCCGTCTCACACACGCCGATCCGAGTCAGACCCATCTCACACACGCCGATCCGAGTCAGGCCCGTCTCACACACGCCGATCCGAGTCAGACCCGTCTCACACACGCTAATCCGAGTCAGGCCCGTCTCACACACGCCGATCCGAGTCAGGCCCGTCTCACACACGTCGATCCGAGTCAGGCCCGTCTCACACACGCCGATCCGAGTCAGACCCGTCTCACACACGCCGATCCGAGTCAGGCCCGTCTCACACACGCCGATCCGAGTCAGGCCCGTCTCACACACGTCGATCCGAGTCAGGCCCGTCTCACACACGCCGATCCGAGTCAGACCCGTCTCACACACGCCGATCCGAGTCAGACCCATCTCACACACGCCGATCCGAGTCAGGCCCGTCTCACACACGCCGATCCGAGTCAGGCCCGTCTCACACACGCCGATCCGAGTCAGGCACGTCTCACACACGCCGATCCGAGTCAGGCCCGTCTCACACACGCCGATCCGAGTCAGGCCCGTCTCACACACGCCGATCCGAGTCAGGCCCGTCTCACACACGCCGATCCGAGTCAGGCCCGTCTCACACACGCCGATCCGAGTCAGGCCCGTCTCACACACGCCGATCCGAGTCAGGCCCGTCTCACACACGTCGATCCGAGTCAGGCCCATCTCACACACGCCGATCCGAGTCAGACCCGTCTCACACACGCTAATCCGAGTCAGGTCCGTCTCACACACGCTAATCCGAGTCAGGCCCGTCTCACACACGCCGATCCGAGTCAGGCCCGTCTCAGTCAGGCCCGTCTCACACACGCCGATCCGAGTCAGGCCCGTCTCACACACGCCGATCCGAG
The DNA here is from genome assembly GCF_949152265.1 of Phoxinus phoxinus. Taxonomy (NCBI): domain Eukaryota; kingdom Metazoa; phylum Chordata; class Actinopteri; order Cypriniformes; family Leuciscidae; genus Phoxinus; species Phoxinus phoxinus. The sequence continues at coordinate 442,952 of NC_136892.1, forward strand.
TCAGGCCCGTCTCACACACGCCGATCCGAGTCAGGCCCGTCTCACACACGCCGATCCGAGTCAGGCCCGTCTCACACACGCCGATCCGAGTCAGACCCGTCTCACATACTGGTTGTGTAAAGGCTCCGCCCTCTTCTGAACAGAGGCAGAGGCGGAGCTGCAGCTCATTTGCATTTAAAGGGGGGGACACACAAACGGCGCGTTTTTGCTCATACCCAAAAATTACACATTCTGGGGACACCATAGATTTATATTACATCTATTGAAAAGGGGAATAATGTGTCCCCTTTAAATGACTGTATGTTGTGATGCGCTGTGTGTTTCAGGTGTGTGTTAGAGGGCTGATTGTGTGTCTGAGAGTGTCTGGGGTTCACAGTTAATGCAGTAAACTCTCTCTCTGCCTGTGCTACGGGTTAATGTGTGTGTGTGTGTGTGTGTGTGTGTGTGTGTGTGTGTGTGTGTGTGTGTGTGTGTGTGTGTGTGTGTGTGTGTGTGTGTGTGTGTGTGTGTGTGTGTGTGTGTGTGTGTGTGTGTGTGTGTGTGTGTGTGTGTGTGTGTGTGTGTGTGTGTGTGTGTGTGTGTGTGTGTGTGTGTGTGTGTGTGTGTGTGTGTGTGTATGCTCCAGCAGGACTCTATCAGGCTCAGCCTGGCCAGATGATCCGACCGCCGGCCTATCACAGTCCCTCAGCTCCAGCTCTCTACACACAGGTACCAGTCTCTCACACACACACACACACACACACACACACACACTGATCTACCCCAGTCCCTCAGAAGCTCATTTGCATTTAAAGGGACACGCACAAATACGGCACGTTTTTGCTCGCACCCAAAAATGGGCAAATTTGACAAGATATAATAAATGATCTGAGGGTATTTTGAGCTGAAATTTCACATTTTCATTCTAGGGACACTATAGATTAATGTTACATCTTGTGAAAAGGGGCATAATATGTTGCGTTTGTCCTCTCCTGTTCTCCATCAGGTCCAGCCGTCGGGCAGCGCAGCGCAGCTCAGTCCGTCTCTGGCAGCGATGAGTCTGCAGTCCCAGACGCCAGAAGCCCTCCGTGTGGTGAACCTCCTTCAGGAGCGCAACATCCTTCCCTCGGGAGCCGTGACTCCGCCCACTCCCTGCCTCCCACAGGACCTGCAGAAGATCAACTGCTGCCCAGAGTCAGTGTGTGTGTGTGTGTGTGAGTGAGTGTGAGTGTGAGTGTGCCCTTCTGCCCTCCGCTCACTGCATTGTCTCTTCCTCAGGGTCTTCCGCTGTACTCTGACCAGCATCCCTCAGACACAGGCTCTGCTGAACAAAGCCAAGCTTCCCCTCGGCCTCCTGCTGCACCCCTTCAAGGATCTCTCCGTAAGTCCCTGACCTCTGACCCTGTCCGCACCCGACCTCTGACCCTGTCCGCACCCGACCTCTGACCCTGTCCGCACCCGACCTCTGACCCTGTCCGCACCCGACCTCTGACCCTGTCCGCACCCGACCTCTGACCCTGTCCGCACCCGACCTCTGACCCTGTCCGCACCCGACCTCTGACCCTGTCCGCACCCGACCTCTGACCCTGTCCGCCCCCGACCTCTGATCCTGTCCCGCACCCGACCTCTCACCCTGTCCCGACCCTGTCCGCACCCGACCTCTGACCCTGTCCCGCACCCGACCTCTGACCCTGTCCGCACCCGACCTCTGACCCTGTCCGCACCCGACCTCTGACCCCGTCCCGCACCCGACCTCTGACCCTGTCCGCCCCCGACCTCTGACCCCGTCCCGCACCCGACCTCTGACCCCGTCCCGCACCCGACCTCTGACCCCGTCCCGCACCCGACCTCTGACCCCGTCCGCCCCCGACCTCTGACCCCGTCCCGCACCCGACCTCTGACCCCGTCCCGCACCCGACCTCTGACCCCGTCCCGCACCCGACCTCTGACCCCGTCCCGCACCCGACCTCTGACCCCGTCCCGCACCCGACCTCTGATCATTATTTCCCCTGATGTCGTCCTGAACACAGGAGGAGAGATTCTAAACGCTCAGTTTACATCCAGTAATGATCAAGTCTTCTGGGCTTCAGAAAGCCCCATTAACATGTCCACGGCGCATCACGTGTGTGTTCTGTCTCCAGCAACTCCCCGTGGTGACCTCCAGTAACATTGTGCGCTGTCGCTCCTGTCGGACGTACATCAACCCGTTCGTGACCTTCGTGGACGCCAGAAGATGGAAGTGCAATCTGTGTCACCGAGTCAACGATGGTGAGCGGCGCACACACTCATCTGCCGTCACGAGTCGCTGTCACGAGTCGCTGTACACACACTCATCTGCCGTCACGAGTCGCTGTCACGAGTCGCTGTACACACACACATCTGCCGTCACGAGTCGCTGTACACACACACATCTGCCGTCACGAGTCGCTGTACACACACACATCTGCCGTCACGAGTCGCTGTACACACACTCATCTGCCGTCACGAGTCGCTGTACACACACACATCTGCCGTCACGAGTCGCTGTACACACACACATCTGCCGTCACGAGTCGCTGTACACACACACATCTGCCGTCACGAGTCGCTGTACACACACACATCTGCCGTCACGAGTCGCTGTACACACACACATCTGCCGTCACGAGTCGCTGTACACACACTCATCTGCCGTCACGAGTCGCTGTACACACACTCATCTGCCGTCACGAGTCGCTGTACACACACACACATCTGCCGTCACGAGTCGCTGTACACACACTCATCTGCCGTCACGAGTCGCTGTGCACACACACATCTGCCGTCACGAGTCGCTGTGCACACACACTCATCTGCCGTCACGAGTCGCTGTGCACACACACATCTGCCGTCACGAGTCGCTGTACACACACTCATCTGCCGTCACGAGTCGCTGTACACACACTCATCTGCCGTCACGAGTCGCTGTACACACACTCATCTGCCGTCACGAGTCGCTGTACACACACACATCTGCCGTCACGAGTCGCTGTACACACACTCATCTGCCGTCACGAGTCGCTGTACACACACACATCTGCCGTCACGAGTCGCTGTACACACACACATCTGCCGTCACGAGTCGCTGTACACACACACATCTGCCGTCACGAGTCGCTGTGCACACACTCATCTGCCGTCACGAGTCGCTGTACACACACACATCTGCCGTCACGAGTCGCTGTACACACACTCATCTGCCGTCACGAGTCGCTGTGCACACACTCATCTGCCGTCACGAGTCGCTGTACACACACACATCTGCCGTCACGAGTCGCTGTACACACACTCATCTGCCGTCACGAGTCGCTGTGCACACACTCATCTGCCGTCACGAGTCGCTGTACACACACACATCTGCCGTCACGAGTCGCTGTACACACACACATCTGCCGTCACGAGTCGCTGTACACACACTCATCTGCCGTCACGAGTCGCTGTGCACACACTCATCTGCCGTCACGAGTCGCTGTGCACACACACATCTGCCGTCACGAGTCGCTGTGCACACACACATCTGCCGTCACGAGTCGCTGTACACACACTCATCTGCCGTCACGAGTCGCTGTGCACACACACATCTGCCGTCACGAGTCGCTGTACACACACTCATCTGCCGTCACGAGTCGCTGTACACACACTCATCTGCCGTCACGAGTCGCTGTACACACACACATCTGCCGTCAGGAGTCGCTGTACACACACACATCTGCCGTCACGAGTCGCTGTACACACACTCATCTGCCGTCACGAGTCGCTGTCACGAGTCGCTGTACACACACACATCTGCCGTCACGAGTCGCTGTACACACACACATCTGCCGTCACGAGTCGCTGTACACACACACATCTGCCGTCACGAGTCGCTGTACACACACTCATCTGCCGTCACGAGTCGCTGTACACACACACATCTGCCGTCACGAGTCGCTGTACACACACACATCTGCCGTCACGAGTCGCTGTACACACACACATCTGCCGTCACGAGTCGCTGTACACACACACATCTGCCGTCACGAGTCGCTGTACACACACATCTGCCGTCACGAGTCGCTGTACACACACTCATCTGCCGTCACGAGTCGCTGTACACACACACATCTGCCGTCACGAGTCGCTGTACACACACACATCTGCCGTCACGAGTCGCTGTACACACACACATCTGCCGTCACGAGTCGCTGTACACACACACACATCTGCCGTCACGAGTCGCTGTACACACACTCATCTGCCGTCACGAGTCGCTGTGCACACACACATCTGCCGTCACGAGTCGCTGTGCACACACTCATCTGCCGTCACGAGTCGCTGTGCACACACACATCTGCCGTCACGAGTCGCTGTACACACACTCATCTGCCGTCACGAGTCGCTGTACACACACTCATCTGCCGTCACGAGTCGCTGTACACACACTCATCTGCCGTCACGAGTCGCTGTGCACACACTCATCTGCCGTCACGAGTCGCTGTACACACACACATCTGCCGTCACGAGTCGCTGTACACACACACATCTGCCGTCACGAGTCGCTGTACACACACTCATCTGCCGTCACGAGTCGCTGTGCACACACTCATCTGCCGTCACGAGTCGCTGTGCACACACACATCTGCCGTCACGAGTCGCTGTGCACACACACATCTGCCGTCACGAGTCGCTGTACACACACTCATCTGCCGTCACGAGTCGCTGTACACACACACATCTGCCGTCACGAGTCGCTGTACACACACTCATCTGCCGTCACGAGTCGCTGTACACACACACATCTGCCGTCACGAGTCGCTGTACACACACACATCTGCCGTCACGAGTCGCTGTACACACACACTCATCTGCCGTCACGAGTCGCTGTGCACACACACATCTGCCGTCACGAGTCGCTGTACACACACTCATCTGCCGTCACGAGTCGCTGTACACACACTCATCTGCCGTCACGAGTCGCTGTACACACACACATCTGCCGTCAGGAGTCGCTGTACACACACACATCTGCCGTCACGAGTCGCTGTACACACACTCATCTGCCGTCACGAGTCGCTGTCACGAGTCGCTGTACACACACACATCTGCCGTCACGAGTCGCTGTACACACACACATCTGCCGTCACGAGTCGCTGTACACACACACATCTGCCGTCACGAGTCGCTGTACACACACTCATCTGCCGTCACGAGTCGCTGTACACACACACATCTGCCGTCACGAGTCGCTGTACACACACACATCTGCCGTCACGAGTCGCTGTACACACACACATCTGCCGTCACGAGTCGCTGTACACACACACATCTGCCGTCACGAGTCGCTGTACACACACATCTGCCGTCACGAGTCGCTGTACACACACTCATCTGCCGTCACGAGTCGCTGTACACACACACATCTGCCGTCACGAGTCGCTGTACACACACACATCTGCCGTCACGAGTCGCTGTACACACACACATCTGCCGTCACGAGTCGCTGTACACACACACACATCTGCCGTCACGAGTCGCTGTACACACACTCATCTGCCGTCACGAGTCGCTGTGCACACACACATCTGCCGTCACGAGTCGCTGTGCACACACTCATCTGCCGTCACGAGTCGCTGTGCACACACACATCTGCCGTCACGAGTCGCTGTACACACACTCATCTGCCGTCACGAGTCGCTGTACACACACTCATCTGCCGTCACGAGTCGCTGTACACACACTCATCTGCCGTCACGAGTCGCTGTACACACACACATCTGCCGTCACGAGTCGCTGTACACACACTCATCTGCCGTCACGAGTCGCTGTACACACACACATCTGCCGTCACGAGTCGCTGTACACACACTCATCTGCCGTCACGAGTCGCTGTACACACACTCATCTGCCGTCACGAGTCGCTGTACACACACTCATCTGCCGTCACGAGTCGCTGTACACACACACATCTGCCGTCACGAGTCGCTGTACACACACACATCTGCCGTCACGAGTCGCTGTACACACACATCTGCCGTCACGAGTCGCTGTACACACACTCATCTGCCGTCACGAGTCGCTGTGCACACACACATCTGCCGTCACGAGTCGCTGTACACACACACATCTGCCGTCAGGAGTCGCTGTACACACACACATCTGCCGTCACGAGTCGCTGTACACACACACATCTGCCGTCACGAGTCGCTGTACACACACACATCTGCCGTCACGAGTCGCTGTACACACACACATCTGCCGTCACGAGTCGCTGTACACACACACATCTGCCGTCACGAGTCGCTGTACACGCACTCATCTGCCGTCACGAGTCGCTGTACACACACACATCTGCCGTCACGAGTCGCTGTACACACACACATCTGCCGTCACGAGTCGCTGTACACACACTCATCTGCCGTCACGAGTCGCTGTACACACACACATCTGCCGTCAGGAGTCGCTGTACACACACACATCTGCCGTCACGAGTCGCTGTACACACACACATCTGCCGTCACGAGTCGCTGTACACACACACATCTGCCGTCACGAGTCGCTGTACACACACACATCTGCCGTCACGAGTCGCTGTACACACACACATCTGCCGTCACGAGTCGCTGTACACACACACATCTGCCGTCACGAGTCGCTGTACACACACACATCTGCCGTCACGAGTCGCTGTACACGCACTCATCTGCCGTCACGAGTCGCTGTACACACACACATCTGCCGTCACGAGTCGCTGTACACACACACATCTGCCGTCACGAGTCGCTGTACACACTCATCTGCCGTCACGAGTCGCTGTACACACACTCATCTGCCGTCACGAGTCGCTGTACACACACTCATCTGCCGTCACGAGTCGCTGTACACACACACATCTGCCGTCACGAGTCGCTGTACACACACACATCTGCCGTCACGAGTCGCTGTACACACACTCATCTGCCGTCACGAGTCGCTGTACACACACTCATCTGCCGTCACGAGTCGCTGTACACACACTCATCTGCCGTCACGAGTCGCTGTACACACACACATCTGCCGTCACGAGTCGCTGTACACGCACTCATCTGCCGTCACGAGTCGCTGTACACACACACATCTGCCGTCACGAGTCGCTGTACACACACACATCTGCCGTCACGAGTCGCTGTACACACTCATCTGCCGTCACGAGTCGCTGTACACACACTCATCTGCCGTCACGAGTCGCTGTACACACACTCATCTGCCGTCACGAGTCGCTGTGCACACACACATCTGCCGTCACGAGTCGCTGTACACACACTCATCTGCCGTCACGAGTCGCTGTACACACACACATCTGCCGTCACGAGTCGCTGTACACACACTCATCTGCCGTCACGAGTCGCTGTGCACACACACATCTGCCGTCACGAGTCGCTGTACACACACACATCTGCCGTCACGAGTCGCTGTACACACACACATCTGCCGTCACGAGTCGCTGTACACACACACATCTGCCGTCACGAGTCGCTGTACACACACACATCTGCCGTCACGAGTCGCTGTACACACACTCATCTGCCGTCACGAGTCGCTGTACACACACTCATCTGCCGTCACGAGTCGCTGTACACACACTCATCTGCCGTCACGAGTCGCTGTGCACACACACATCTGCCGTCACGAGTCGCTGTGCACACACTCATCTGCCGTCACGAGTCGCTGTGCACACACACATCTGCCGTCACGAGTCGCTGTACACACACTCATCTGCCGTCACGAGTCGCTGTACACACACTCATCTGCCGTCACGAGTCGCTGTACACACACTCATCTGCCGTCACGAGTCGCTGTGCACACACTCATCTGCCGTCACGAGTCGCTGTACACACACACATCTGCCGTCACGAGTCGCTGTACACACACACATCTGCCGTCACGAGTCGCTGTACACACACTCATCTGCCGTCACGAGTCGCTGTGCACACACTCATCTGCCGTCACGAGTCGCTGTGCACACACACATCTGCCGTCACGAGTCGCTGTGCACACACACATCTGCCGTCACGAGTCGCTGTACACACACTCATCTGCCGTCACGAGTCGCTGTGCACACACACATCTGCCGTCACGAGTCGCTGTACACACACTCATCTGCCGTCACGAGTCGCTGTACACACACTCATCTGCCGTCACGAGTCGCTGTACACACACACATCTGCCGTCAGGAGTCGCTGTACACACACACATCTGCCGTCACGAGTCGCTGTACACACACTCATCTGCCGTCACGAGTCGCTGTCACGAGTCGCTGTACACACACACATCTGCCGTCACGAGTCGCTGTACACACACACATCTGCCGTCACGAGTCGCTGTACACACACACATCTGCCGTCACGAGTCGCTGTACACACACTCATCTGCCGTCACGAGTCGCTGTACACACACACATCTGCCGTCACGAGTCGCTGTACACACACACATCTGCCGTCACGAGTCGCTGTACACACACACATCTGCCGTCACGAGTCGCTGTACACACACACATCTGCCGTCACGAGTCGCTGTACACACACATCTGCCGTCACGAGTCGCTGTACACACACTCATCTGCCGTCACGAGTCGCTGTACACACACACATCTGCCGTCACGAGTCGCTGTACACACACACATCTGCCGTCACGAGTCGCTGTACACACACACATCTGCCGTCACGAGTCGCTGTACACACACACACATCTGCCGTCACGAGTCGCTGTACACACACTCATCTGCCGTCACGAGTCGCTGTGCACACACACATCTGCCGTCACGAGTCGCTGTGCACACACTCATCTGCCGTCACGAGTCGCTGTGCACACACACATCTGCCGTCACGAGTCGCTGTACACACACTCATCTGCCGTCACGAGTCGCTGTGCACACACTCATCTGCCGTCACGAGTCGCTGTACACACACACATCTGCCGTCACGAGTCGCTGTACACACACTCATCTGCCGTCACGAGTCGCTGTACACACACTCATCTGCCGTCACGAGTCGCTGTACACACACTCATCTGCCGTCACGAGTCGCTGTACACACACACATCTGCCGTCACGAGTCGCTGTACACACACTCATCTGCCGTCACGAGTCGCTGTACACACACACATCTGCCGTCACGAGTCGCTGTACACACACATCTGCCGTCACGAGTCGCTGTACACACACTCATCTGCCGTCACGAGTCGCTGTGCACACACACATCTGCCGTCACGAGTCGCTGTACACACACACATCTGCCGTCAGGAGTCGCTGTACACACACACATCTGCCGTCACGAGTCGCTGTACACACACACATCTGCCGTCACGAGTCGCTGTACACACACACATCTGCCGTCACGAGTCGCTGTACACACACACATCTGCCGTCACGAGTCGCTGTACACACACACATCTGCCGTCACGAGTCGCTGTACACGCACTCATCTGCCGTCACGAGTCGCTGTACACACACACATCTGCCGTCACGAGTCGCTGTACACACACACATCTGCCGTCACGAGTCGCTGTACACACACTCATCTGCCGTCACGAGTCGCT
>NC_136892.1:455000-530000 GCF_949152265.1 Phoxinus phoxinus
CGCTTCACAAGAGTAGAAACATGATAAAACATACAATTATACAAGCAATGCATTAATGACAGAGAAAATAAAATACAAAAAAAAAAATATATATCAAGAAATGTTTGATTAATAATGACAATTACAAACAATTATGTAAACGCTACCCTAAACAAATAAGTGTAATTTATTCCTGTGATCAAAGCAGAATGTTCATCATCATTACTCCAGTCTTCAGTGTCACATGATCCTCCAGAAACCAGAATAATATGAGGATCTGATGCTCAATCTGACACATTTATGAGTGACAGAGATGCACCGATTTTCTTGGCCGATTCCGATTCTTCACTGAGTTTGAGCAGCCGACTCACTGATCAACAGGAAACGATACGCTCTAATTCAGAGGTTTCCTACATGTGCGCTCCGTGTGCACGTGTGATGCTGATGCTGCGCGGTGTTAATCATGCGGCGGCCGAGTGCATTTGACCGGCATAAAGTCGGCATGTATGTCAGACTGACCAGCCGGTCACCGCTCATGTGAAAATCGGCCAATCCCGGTCACCAGCCGATCAATCGGTGCATCTCTAATGTATGATTATTATCAGTGTTGAAAACAGTGTAAAAAAAAAAAGAGGATTTTTTGATGAATAGAAAGTTCAAAAGAACAGCATTTATTTGAAATAGGACCTTTTGAAACATATAAAATGTCTTGATCAATTTATTTAATCGTTGATGAATAAAAGTATTGATTTATTTTTTCCCCCCATAAATGTATTGCTGACCCCAGACCTTCGAACGGTAGTGTTAATGTTAGATAAATGCTGAAGAGAAAGAAGACTTCTGTTTTTTTTTAAACATTAAAAATCGTATCGATCCAAAACTTTTGACTGATAGTGGTATATATGCAGATGTCTCCCCGTACATGATGTGTGTGTGTGTGTGTGTGTGTGTCCTCAGCTCCGGCCGCCTCAGCCCGCTGTCTACCTGTTCGTCCTCGACGTGTCCCACAATGCCGTGGAGACTGGGTATCTGGATGTCGTGTGTCAGTCGCTCCTGGAGAACCTCGACTCGTAAGTGAGCGTCATCGAGCTGCTGTCCACTGGGCTGTCAAGCGGTTGAAAAGCTAAATGCTAATTTCTTTCTTTAATATTAGCAAAATTCTAATTATATTCAAATTCTAAAGGCAATTCTTAAAGGATTAACATAACATAAGATTTTTATTTCGGTCCTCACAGATAAGCACTTTTCAAACAAATAAAATAAAGCTATACATAATAACCGAAAAAGGTGTAGGCTGAAGCCTCTGCTTATTAGGCCTACCCTTTATACATAATTATCAATCAAATGAGCGTCACTTTTTCCACAGGTATTAATTAATACAAGACAAGAGAAAAGAAAAGAAAAGGAAAAACAAACAACAACAACAACAACAAAAAAACATCGAAGTACACATTTCAGATACTAGTATAATATGTACATAAGGAGAAACATTTTTATTTTCATACACATTGAATTAAATAATTATTTACCACCTTATTTTTAAACATTTCCTTGAATTTACTAAGTGAATTACACAATTTTAAATCATTGTGCAAATTGTTCCATAGATTAACCCCTTTGACAGATATGCATCTATTTTTTTATATTAGTTCTTGCCCTTATTTTTTTAAACATATGCATTCCTCTTAGTTTATACTGACTTTCTCTTATTTCAAACAGTCTCTGGATATAGTTTGGAAGCAAATTATTATAGACCTTATACATTGTCTGTACAGTATAGAAATGAACTAAATCAACAAATTTTAAAGCATTTAAATTACTAAACAATTGTTTTGTTGGTTCATAATAGTCAACGTGTTTTATAATCCTAATTGCTCTTTTTTGTAACATATATATTGGATTTAAATTGGTTTTATATGTATGCCCCCAAACCTCCACACAATAGGTCATGGATGGAACTATGAGCGCACAATACAAAATATATGAGTTTTCATTCAGGATATGTTTAGTTTTATGTAATATTGCAATGGATTGTGACATTTTTCTTTTTACATGATTAATATGTGGTTTCCAGCATAATTTATGATCTATTATAACGCCTAGAAATTTATTTTCATATACTCTATCTATTTCCTCATTGTTAATCCTAATTTTAACTTTATTATTACTCTTTCGATTACCAAATATTATGAACTTTGTTTTACTTAAATTCAGTGACAATCTATTATCATCCAACCATTTTTTTAAGATCATCAGTTCAATTTCCACTGTATTCAGAAGCTGTTCCAAATTTTTCCCTGAACAATATAAGTTTGTGTCATCCGCAAACAAAACCATTTTTAATATTTTCGACACTTTACAAATATAATTTATATACAGGACAAACATTAAGGGACCCAACACCGAACCCTGTGGAACTCCACAAGTGACTTTCATTAAATCTGATCTAACATCATTTATTTGTACAAATTGATATCTCTTATCAAGGTAACTTTTTAACCAAGAATAGGCTTTGCCTCTTATACCATATCTATTAGTTCACTTTAAAAAAATGTTTTGATGATAATTTACTCCCCCCGATGTCATCCAAGATGTCCATGTCTGTCTTTCTTCAGTCACAAAGAAATTAAGGTTTTTGAGGAAAACATTCCAGGCTTTTCTACACAGAATGTCTTCAGTGGCAGCATCTCTCCCAGTGTTCAGAGAAGGATCAGACGTCCGTCTCAGCGCAGCTTCAGTCTCCACACGATCCCAGTCCAGGAATAAGGGTCTTATCCTGCCAAACGATCGGTCATTCCCCCACAAAAATTTTTTTATATACTTTTTAACCTCAATTGCTCGACGCGCCACACATTACGTCATCACGTTGGAAAGGTCACGAAAATGAGATGGAGTTTTTCGCACTTCCCTACTTTTTTGAACCGGAGTACAGACAAATAACTTAGACAGATGATGTGAACGTGACCTTTCCAAAGTGACCAGACCAGCACAAGACGAACAATTGTGGTTAAAAAGTATTTCTATAAAAAAAATAAAAAAAATTTAATGACCGATCGTTTGGCAGGATAAGACCCTTATTCCTGGACTGGGATCGTGTGGAGACTGAAGCTGCGCTGAGACGGACGTCTGATCCTTCTCTGAACACTGGGAGAGATGCTGCCACTGAAGACATTCTGTGTAGAAAAGCCTGGAATGTTTTCCTCAAAACCCTTAATTGCTTTTCGACTGAAGAAAGACATGGACATCTTGGATGACATCGGGGTGAGTACATTATCAGCAACATTTTTTTTTAAATTGAACTAATGCTTTAATGTTAGAGGAAAACAGCACTGCAGTGTCTCCTGTGTCCACAAGAGGAGGCAAGCGAGTGCAATGAGCAAATATAAACCAAATCAAGCATCGCATCTTTTATTGAAATTAAATGACATTCACTTTTTAAAGTGCATTAACTTTTGAAACAATTGTTCTTAAATAAAATATAATTTCCTTAATGTGCATGCAAGGAAACTGAGGTTCCAATAGTGCATGAGCTGTGTTTGTGCATCAGAGACCTGAGAACACACACCTCAGCACTGATGAGCGCTTTCTGTTGATGATGAAAACACACACTCGCACACACTCACACTCTCTCACACACACACACTCACACTGTCTCATACACACACACATGCTGAGCGCTTTCTGTTGATGATGAAAACACACTCGCACACACTCACACTCTCTCACACACACACACACATGCCGAGCGCTTTCTGTTGATGTTTCCAGCTGATGTAACACACACTCACACACACACACTCTGCTGAGACACACACACTCTGCTGAGACACACACTGATCGGGGTGTGACGCGCGTTGATCCCGCTGATCGGTGTGTGTGTGATGCGCGTTGATCCCGCTGACCGGCGTGTGACGTGTGTGTTTCCCATGAAGGCTCCCCGGAGACTCTCGCACGAAGATCGGCTTCATCACGTTTGACAGCACCATCCACTTCTACAACCTGCAGGAAGGGCTTTCGCAGCCACAGATGCTCATCGTGTCAGACATCGACGGTAAGATGCCGTTTCCCATCAGCCCCACACACAGGTGATGTTCAGAAGTGACACGGGTCTCGTCTGTTCTCCTCAGATGTGTTCCTGCCGAGTCCCGACAGCCTGCTGGTGAACCTGAGCGAGTGCAAGGAGGTGAGCGAGCGCTCGGGGGTTATCACATTCACATTTATTTTTATAAAACTGTTGGTTCCAGTCCTTGATTCTGATTGGTCAATAGCTGGGTTTATAAAACGGTTGGTTCCAGTCCTTGATTCTGATTGGTCAATAGCTGTGTTTATAAAACGGTTAGTTCCAGTCCTTGATTCTGATTGGTCAATAGCTGTGTTTATAAAACGGTTAGTTCCAGTCCTTGATTCTGATTGGTCAATAGCTGTGTTTATAAAACAGTTAGTTCCAGTCCTTGATTCTGATTGGTCAATAGCTGTGTTTATAAAACGGTTAGTTCCAGTCCTTGATTATAATTGGTCAATAGCTGTTTATAAAACGGTTAGTTCCAGTCCTTGATTCTGATTGGTCAATAGCTGTGTTTTATTCACAACACCACACGGCTATGGCCGCTTCACCCAACGGTTCTCTGTATCACTACACACACCCCTAGCAACGCAAACATATGTTCTCATTGATCTTGTTCACTGAAACTTGTAGAGAGTATTGTGAGAGATCGAGTAAGTGTGTGTTACAGTAGAAATAGCATTTCCTTCAGGTCAGTCCGATATCCGTAATACAATATCCGTTTGAATGTCGATATCTTGTCCTGTTAACAGTTCAGGGGTTTTCCCGTGCCTATAGTCATCTGTCAGTTGCATGTTGCTTTTCTGTGATCACAACAAGTCCTTTCATTATAAAAGTCTTCAGTACTGACTAACTCACTCAAGTCTTTGTCTCCATCTAATGGAGAACAAGTGTAGGCCTATTTAACTTCTGTTGCTGTTTACGGTCAGGGACTATTTTTTAATGAGTTTACTTTATAAAATTGCATGCCAACCGCACGCTCCCTAAAAACTCACGACATCGGTGGCATTGTGCTGTGTGATAAACTGCACATGTTAGAGTGGGCTTTTACTGTGGACAGCATAAGGCACACCTGTGCAGTAATCCTGCTGTGTAATCAGCACTTGATCTGCACACCTGTGAGCTGGAGGATTACCTCGGCAGAGGAGAAGTGCTCACTAACACAGATTTACACAGATTTGTGAACAATATTAGAGAGAAATAGGCATTGTGTAGATAGAAAAAGTCTTAGATCTTTGCGTTCAGCTCATGAAAGATGGGGGCAAAAACAAGTGTTTTTATGTATAGTTTTTTTCACAATACACATAATTTCAAAGCAGCTTTACAGAAAATGCACGAGTCAAAAATCAATGAGCTCATTGAAGTAATGAATACATGTTTGTTAACAAACGACGTGCCCCAGCGATTGGATGGAGTGAAGTGTGTGTGTTGCAGCTGGTCCAGGGTCTGCTGACGGGTTTGCTTCAGATGTTCCGCATGTGACTGTGTGTGTGTGTGTGTGTTGCAGCTGGTCCAGGATCTGCTGACGGGTCTGCCGCAGATGTTCAGCAGTACGATGGAGACTCAGTCTGGTCTGGGTCCGGCTCTCCAGGCTGGGTTTAAGCTTCTGTCTCCCACCGGCGGGCGCATCTCAGTCTTCCAGACACAACTGCCCACCGTGGGCATCGGTGCCCTCAAACCCCGAGAGGAGCCCGGCCAGAAGGCGCACGCCAAGGTCACACACACACACACACACCACTGTCAGAGACTGAGTCAATGATGGATTGGCTTAATTTTCACTGGCACACAATTAGCTGTTTTAGCAACTAAAATCTTACAACACTTTATTACTGGTAGCACTTTATTTTACGGTCCTGTTCCCCCAGTACTTATTATAATAACTGCAATAACTGGGTAATAATTACGTTCTAACCCTGAACTTTCCCCTCAACTTGACCTAAAAATTAAAATGCCCATGATTTACTCACCATCAAGTCATCCTAGGTGTATATGACATTCTTCTTTCAGATGAACACGATCAGAGTTAGGTTAAAACATATCCTGGCTCTTCCAAGCTTTATAATGGCTGTTTCTGTTTTGAAGTCCATAAAAGTGCATCTATCCATCATAAAAGTCCCATCCATCATAAAAGTGCATCTGTCCATCATAAAAGTGCATCTGTCCATCATAAAAGTGCATCTATCCATCATAAAAGTGAATCTATCCATCATAAAAGTGCATCTATCCATCATAAAGTCCCATCCATCATAAAAGTGCATCTAGCGTGGCCGATCACTCACCGAGAAAGCAATTCTGCCAACCTGGGTTTGCACATTTGTCTTCATCAGCCTGTGGTTGTTTTGGGGCTAGTCTGAATTAGAGTGCGGATCGGGCTGAATTTTTCAGCCCGGCCCGCGTCCGACAGAGCAGTAACCGAACCCGACCCGAGCCCGACAGGCATAAAGATATTTATGTTCGAGCCCGACCCGAGACCGGCAGTTAAAATCCCATTTTTTTCTCATACTAATGACAATTGTATGTTTGTTTGTGTGGAAAGCCCGCTTTTATTAAGCAACTGTAGGAAGGCACTCGGAAATGTCAACAGGATGAGCGCATCAGCGCGCGGAGCAACAAGCGCTCTTAACACCTGGCGCGCGCACATTATGCACGTGTTTCGTTGTCACGGCTACATAAACAAATGTCCGCACACAGGAAGTCGGATGTTATGGTAATATTTTACATGTATTTTAATCACAAAAACGAACGTTTGCATCAAGTGAAAGCATCAGGCACATCGGCTACCTACATAATAAGCGGTTTTAAATTTAAAATGTTCAATGCCTTATCGCGCTGATGTGACCGAGCCCGACCCGAACCCGACCATCATTTCTAAATATCTGTCCGAACCCGGCCCGGCCCGTCGGGTACCGGCGGGTCCCGTCGGGCTCGGGTCGGGTATCCATCCTCTAGTCTGAATTGGCTGGTTCCCATGCTAAAATAACTAAGTGGATGAGACGGGGAGTCTCGACACATTCAAGTTACAATGTGTTAAAAAGGGGGTGGTGGAGAGGCGGTGACATCTTCGTTTTGGAAAATCAAATAGCAAAAAAAGAAGCCTGTTGACAGCAGAGGTCAATAGAGATGGCTCCACGAGATGAACTGGAGTGAGTTTGCCTCACCACTTCTCCTCCCTCTTTCCCCGTAGGTATCCCCACCCCTGTTCCTGTTTAAGTGAGAGCATTCAGGATTTCACCATTTCATTTCTCCCGTCAACCGGAGTCACTCTGATCGCTGCTACTCCTCGGTCCCTACCCCAGACTCACTTCTAATTTCCGCTCTGCTTTGGGACTAGCCAAGCATGACTATTTTCAAACTCTCGTCACAGCTTTGACACCCCATCCCCGTCAGCTTTTTGAAACCCTAAATAAACTACTATTTCACAAATAAAATTAGTACTATTCGGCTACAACTTCAGACTCTCCCCCAGTCTTGTCCCCAGCCCCAGCTCCCTATTCTGCCTCCATTTGCTCCTAATGCCCCCTTTACTGTCTTACCCCCAACATCTTATTCTGAACTTTCCTCCATCATTTCAAAGGCCCACCCAACCTCTCCCTGCTGGATCCCATCCCTGCTCCCCTGCTCCCCTCCTACCCCCTCTACTCCCTCTTATCCTCCCCTATCTAGTCTCCCTCTACCCCCTCTAGTCCCTCTACCCCCTCTAGTCCCTCTACACCCTCTAGTCCCTCTACCCCCTCTACTCCCTCTATCCCCTCTACACCCTCTACCCCCTCTACTCCCTCTTATCCTCCCCTATCTAGTCTCCCTCTACCCCCTCTAGTCCCTCTACCCCCTCTAGTCCCTCTACCCCCTCTAGTCCCTCTACCCCCTCTAGTCCCTCTACACCCTCTACCCCCTCTACTCCCTCTTATCCTCCCCTATCTAGTCTCCCTCTACCCCCTCTAGTCCCTCTACCCCCTCTAGTCCCTCTACCCCCTCTAGTCCCTCTACCCCCTCTACACCCTCTACACCCTCTACCCCCTCTACTCCCTCTACACCCTCTACTCCCTCTACTCCCTCTTATCCTCCCCTATCTAGTCTCCCTCTACCCCCTCTAGTCCCTCTACCCCCTCTAGTCCCTCTAGTCCCTCTACCCCCTCTACTCCCTCTACACCCTCTAGTCCCTCTACCCCCTCTACTCCCTCTACACCCTCTAGTCCCTCTACCCCCTCTACTCCCTCTACACCCTCTACCCCCTCTACTCCCTCTTATCCTCCCCTATCTAGTCTCCCTCTACCCCCTCTAGTCCCTCTACCCCCTCTAGTCCCTCTACCCCCTCTACTCCCTCTACACCCTCTAGTCCCTCTACCCCCTCTACTCCCTCTACACCCTCTACCCCCTCTACTCCCTCTACACCCTCTAGTCCCTCTACCCCCTCTACTCCCTCTACTCCCTCTACACCCTCTACTCCCTCTACACCCTCTACTCCCTCTACTCCCTATACTCCCTCTACACCCTCTACTCCCTCTACTCCCTCTACACCCTCTACACCCTCTACCCCCTCTACTCCCTCTACTCCCTCTACACCCTCTACCCCCTCTACTCCCTCTACACCCTCTACACCCTCTACCCCCTCTACCCCCTCTACTCCCTCTACACCCTCTACTCCCTCTACCCCCTCTACACCCTCTACCCCCTCTACTCCCTCTACACCCTCTACTCCCTCTACACCCTCTACCCCCTCTACACCCTCTACACCCTCTACTCCCTCTACTCCCTCTACACCCTCTACTCCCTCTACACCCTCTACTCCCTCTACACCCTCTACACCCTCTACACCCTCTACACCCTCTACTCCCTCTACACCCTCTACACCCTCTACTCCCTCTACTCCCTCTACACCCTCTACTCCCTCTACCCCCTCTACTCCCTCTACACCCTCTACACCCTCTACACCCTCTACTCCCTCTACACCCTCTACCCCCTCTACTCCCTCTACACCCTCTAGTCCCTCTACACCCTCTAGTCCCTCTACACCCTCTAGTCCCTCTAGTCCCTCTACACCCTCTAGTCCCTCTACACCCTCTACTCCCTCTACACCCTCTAGTCCCTCTACACCCTCTAGTCCCTCTACACCCTCTACTCCCTCTAGTCCCTCTACCCCCTCTAGTCCCTCTACTCCCTCTAGTCCCTCTACCCCCTCTAGTCCCTCTACCCCCTCTAGTCCCTCTACACCCTCTACCCCCTCTAGTCCCTCTACCCCCTCTAGTCCCTCTACCCCCTCTAGTCCCTCTACACCCTCTACCCCCTCTAGTCCCTCTACCCCCTCTAGTCCCTCTACACCCTCTACTCCCTCTACACCCTCTACTCCCTCTACCCCCTCTACTCCCTCTAGTCCCTCTACACCCTCTACCCCCTCTAGTCCCTCTACACCCTCTACTCCCTCTAGTCCCTCTACCCCCTCTAGTCCCTCTACACCCTCTACCCCCTCTAGTCCCTCTACCCCCTCTAGTCCCTCTACTCCCTCTACACCCTCTACTCCCTCTACACCCTCTAGTCCCTCTACCCCCTCTACACCCTCTACACCCTCTACACCCTCTACCCCCTCTAGTCCCTCTAGTCCCTCTACACCCTCTAGTCCCTCTACACCCTCTACTCCCTCTACACCCTCTAGTCCCTCTACACCCTCTAGTCCCTCTACACCCTCTACCCCCTCTAGTCCCTCTAGTCCCTCTACACCCTCTAGTCCCTCTACACCCTCTAGTCCCTCTACACCCTCTAGTCCCTCTACACCCTCTAGTCCCTCTACACCCTCTAGTCCCTCTACTCCCTCTACACCCTCTACACCCTCTACACCCTCTAGTCCCTCTACACCCTCTAGTCCCTCTACACCCTCTAGTCCCTCTACACCCTCTAGTCCCTCTAGTCCCTCTACACCCTCTACTCCCTCTACACCCTCTACTCCCTCTACACCCTCTAGTCCCTCTACACCCTCTACTCCCTCTACACCCTCTACTCCCTCTACACCCTCTAGTCCCTCTAGTCCCTCTACTCCCTCTACACCCTCTACCCCCTCTACACCCTCTACTCCCTCTACACCCTCTAGTCCCTCTACACCCTCTACTCCCTCTACACCCTCTAGTCCCTCTACACCCTCTACCCCCTCTAGTCCCTCTACACCCTCTAGTCCCTCTACTCCCTGTACCCCCTCTACCCCCGATTCCAATCTGGTTTCCGTCCTTCCTATTACACTGAGACTGCTCTCCTCACTGTCCAGACTCATCTGGCCAACTCCTCTCATGCTGGCCTCTCTTCAGTTCTCCTTGATCTCTCCTCTGCCTTTGACACAGTCGATCATCCCATTCTCCTTTCCAACCTCGGCATTTCTGGAACACCCCTTAGCTTGCTGCACTCATACCCATCTTCCCACACATCTGCTGTTGGTGTTCCTCAGGGCCTGTTTGTCCCGCTTAGTTTAAAAATTGTTCAGCTCCTTGGTTAAAGGAATTATATAAATAAAGAAAAATCTATCCATCATAAAAGTGCATCTATCCATGATAAACGTGCATCTGTCTATTATTATGGATGGACTTTTATGATGACAGATGCACTTTTATGGACTTAAAACTGTTGGTTGCAAATCACTTCCATTATAAAGCTTGGAAGAGCCAGGACATTTTTTTAATAACTGTTGTATTCGTCTGAAAGAAGAATGTCATATACACTAGGATGACTTGAGGGCGAGTAAATCATGGGCTAATTTTCATTTTTGGCTGAACTCTCCCTTTAACCCATGTAGTCAGCTTATAGTATTTCTTGGGCAAATACACACTAAGTGCACGTACTGCAAAATAATGTGCAACCATTACTTGTATAAAAGTGTATAATTTGCAATAAACCCTAAACAGGAAGTTTGAGTCCTGGAAATGAAAGCTAATACTCTAGTCTCTCTTCACTCTTGTTTTTCACAGCAGGAGGTCCAGCATCTGAATCCTGCGACGGACTTCTATAAGAAGCTGGCTCTGGACTGTTCTGGTCATCATGTGGCGGTGGATCTGTTCCTGCTCAGCGCTCAGTACTGTGATCTGTCCTCTCTAGGTCAGTCCACCCACTGCATGAGGATGATGAAGTGATGATGAGGATAATGTGTGGACACTTATGTACTGCCCTTTAATAGCCGGCCTGATGATATCAGACATTATATTGCACAACAGTTTTTTTTAACTGGTTTGCGCCCAATGGTATTTTTTATTTTTATAGAAAGATAAAAAATACGGGAAATATTTAAAGGGGATGATAGCGGGATAGCAAGGTAAAATCAAGACAATCCCGGGAAAAACAGGAGGGCTGACGGGTATGTCAAAGCTCTGCAGTTTAAAACGTATAATGCAATGCAATACAATGATGATTGAGAGATGAACTAATAAACCTTCCTCAATAGCCAGATTTTTATAATAAATGAGGATGGATAACCCAGTAAACCTGCTTCAGTCCAGTGGAAATATTACTAACAATATCAAAGTTATTCCTGCATTTACTTGATAAAATCAGTGCAGATTTGCCAGCAGAAAGACTCGTGCAGCTCGAGCTGAGGGAGGACACTTGCTCAATTACACTAGAGAGTGTGAACTCTCAGTCCGACAGAAGGACTCGAGGAGACTGTGTGAATATCCTGTTGATCATCAGAGACTGCATACGGTCAGACATGAGACGGCAGTTATAGGGTTAAACCGCGCCAAGAACCCGCCGCTCGTCAGACCACTAATGATGTGTTCAGGTTTCCGGCAGATGATCTAGTAATGGGGATAATGTGTGTGTGTGTGTGTGTGTGTTCCTGCAGGCTGTATATCCAGGTACTCAGCAGGAAGTGTGTATTATTACCCGTCGTACCACCGTCAGCGCAGCCCGGCCCAGACCGAGCGCTTCCAGCGGGACCTGAAGAGGTACCTGACCCGCAAGATCGGCTTCGAGGCCGTCATGAGGATACGCTGCACCAAAGGTGTGTGTGTGAGAGTGTGTGTGTGTGCGTGTGTGTCCCGTACGCATCATCACAGACCACACACACACTCCCCGTCTGACCACCACACACACCTTCCCCGTCTGACCACCACACACACACCTTCCCCGTCTGACCACCACACACACACACACCTTCCCCGTCTGACCACCACACACACACACACCTTCCCCGTCTGACCACCACACACACACACACCTTCCCCGTCTGACCACCACACACACACACCTTCCCCGTCTGACCACCACACACACCTTACCCGTCTGACCACCACACACACACACACCTTCCCCGTCTGACCACCACACACACACACACCTTCCCCGTCTGACCACCACACACACACACCTTCCCCGTCTGACCACCACACACACACACACCTTCCCCGTCTGACCACCACACACACCTTACCCGTCTGACCACTACACACACCTTCCCCGTCTGACCACCATACACACACACACACACACACACACCTTCCCCGTCTGTCCACCACACACACACTCCCCGTCTGACCACCACTCGCACACCTTCCCCGTCTGACCACCACACACACACACACCTTCCCCGTCTGACCACCACACACACACACACACCTTCCCCGTCTGACCACCACACACACACACACCTTCCCCGTCTGACCACCACACACACACACACCTTCCCCGTCTGACCACCACACACACACACACCTTCCCCGTCTGACCACCACACACACACACCTTCCCCGTCTGACCACCACACACACCTTACCCGTCTGACCACCACACACACACACACCTTCCCCGTCTGACCACCACACACACACACACCTTCCCCGTCTGACCACCACACACACCTTACCCGTCTGACCACCACACACACACACACCTTCCCCGTCTGACCACCACACACACCTTACCCGTCTGACCACTACACACACCTTCCCCGTCTGACCACCATACACACACACACACACACACACACCTTCCCCGTCTGTCCACCACACACACACTCCCCGTCTGACCACCACTCGCACACCTTCCCCGTCTGACCACCACACACACACACACCTTCCCCGTCTGACCACCACACACACACACACACCTTCCCCGTCTGACCACCACACACACACACACCTTCCCCGTCTGACCACCACACACACACACACACCTTCCCCGTCTGACCACCACACACACACACCTTCCCCGTCTGACCACCACACACACCTTACCCGTCTGACCACTACACACACCTTCCCCGTCTGACCACCATACACACACACACACACACACACACACCTTCCCCGTCTGTCCACCACACACACACTCCCCGTCTGACCACCACTCGCACACCTTACCCGTCTGACCACACACACACCTTCCCCGTGTCCTCATCACTGACGCTCTGTGTCCTCAGGTCTGTCCATACACACGTTCCACGGGAACTTCTTCGTGCGCTCTACGGACCTGTTGTCTCTGGCGAACGTGAACCCTGACGCGGGCTTCGCTGTGCAGATGAGCATCGAGGAGAACCTGCTGGACCTGCAGGCCGTGTCCTTCCAGGCCGCGCTGCTCTACACCTCCAGCAAAGGTCAGGGGTCATGTGGTCTTCTGAGGTCATGTGATCTTCTGAGGTCATGTGATCACTGTGGTCTGGGGTCATGTGGTCTGCTGCCATGTGATCACTGTGGTCATGTGGTCTGTGGTCATGTGATCACCATGGTCGTGTGATCTTCTGAGGTCATGTGGTCTGCTGTGGTCATGTGATTACCGCGGTTGTGTGATCTTCTGAGGTCATGTGTTCTGTGGTCATGTGATTACTGCGGTCATGTGACTCGCTTGTCTCTGTGCTCTTGCAGGCGAGCGCAGGATTCGAGTGCACACACTGTGTCTGCCGGTGGTCAACTCTCTGAGCGACATCTTCGCTGGAGCCGATGTTCAGGCCATCACTGCTCTCCTGGCCAGCATGGGTACAAACACACACACACACACACACACACACTCTGTGTTTTGAAGGATCTGAGCCTTCGCATCATGCATGAGAATTTCATCAGAGTATTACAGATCGCTGCTGTCATGAGTCCTGATTGGTGTAGCAGGGATGAATATACTGAAGCACTGGGCGAAGGGCGAATACCGAACGTGGTTTTTCAAAATTTTCGCCTTTTTTTGACAAATATTCGCCGTTGCATAAATTAAACCGTCAAAATGTGCTTTTTACTATGTTGTCTTGCTCTTCAAAGAAAACATAAATTACAAAACTACTATTAAATATTTATTTAACACTGAATTTTTTTTAACATTCCAGAAGACATTATACCAACAAAGCACAATATAACTTTATATATATATATATATATATTATATAATATTTGTATAACACCGAGCGGCTCAGCCCTGCTAACGGTAGTGCTGGGCAACGGTTAATAAGAGTGTGTTTACATCATATATCTGTGTGTACTGTGTATAATTACATATAAATACACACATGCATGTATATATTTATGTAAAATGTGTTATTTATATATAAATATACATTCAGTATGTAAATGCAAATATTTCTTAAAAATATGCATGTATGTATATGTGTATTTATATATAAAAAATAAGTATACACCGTAAACACACGTATATGATGTAAGCACACACCTGTGTTTAGTGTGACCAGTCGTTGCACAGCTCTAGCAAACGGCGCTTCTGCATCTGTGGCTTCCGCTGGCGACGGCTGGCTGCGTAAGCGTGCGCCGCTACACTGCGCTGGCCCATGTGACCGCGCCATCAAAAACATTGTTCAGTAAAATGTGTTGTTCGTCTCTTTTTTTTGTTGTTGCTATTTTTGGCTGAATAATTTAGTTTGTCGAGTATTTGATGCATCCCTAGTGTCAGGGTGTGTTCGGCAGTGCTGTGTGTGTTCGGCAGTGCTGTGTGTGTTCGGCAGTGATGTGTGTGTTCTGCAGTGATGTGTGTGTTCGGCAGTGATGTGTGTGTTCTGCAGTGATGTGTGTGTTCGGCAGTGCTGTGTGTGTTCGGCAGTGATGTGTGTGTTCGGCAGTGCTGTGTGTGTTCGGCAGTGATGTGTGTGTTCGGCAGTGATGTGTGTGTTCGGCAGTGATGTGTGTGTTCGGCAGTGCTGTGTGTGTTCGGCAGTGCTGTGTGTGTTCGGCAGTGCTGTGTGTGTTCGGCAGTGCTGTGTGTGTTCGGCAGTGATGTGTGTGTTCGGCAGTGATGTGTGTGTTCGGCAGTGCTGTGTGTGTTCGGCAGTGATGTGTGTGTTCGGCAGTGATGTGTGTGTTCTGCAGTGATGTGTGTGTTCTGCAGTGATGTGTGTGTTCGGCAGTGATGTGTGTGTTCGGCAGTGATGTGTGTGTTCGGCAGTGCTGTGTGTGTTCGGCAGTGATGTGTGTGTTCGGCAGTGATGTGTGTGTTCTGCAGTGATGTGTGTGTTCGGCAGTGATGTGTGTGTTCGGCAGTGATGTGTGTGTTCTGCAGTGATGTGTGTGTTCGGCAGTGCTGTGTGTGTTCGGCAGTGATGTGTGTGTTCGGCAGTGCTGTGTGTGTTCGGCAGTGATGTGTGTGTTCTGCAGTGCTTTGTGTGTTCGGCAGTGATGTGTGTGTTCGGCAGTGCTGTGTGTGTTCGGCAGTGATGTGTGTGTTCGGCAGTGCTGTGTGTGTTCTGCAGTGATGTGTGTGTTCGGCAGTGATGTGTGTGTTCGGCAGTGATGTGTGTGTTCTGCAGTGATGTGTGTGTTCTGCAGTGATGTGTGTGTTCGGCAGTGATGTGTGTGTTCGGCAGTGATGTGTGTGTTCGGCAGTGCTGTGTGTGTTCGGCAGTGCTGTGTGTGTTCGGCAGTGATGTGTGTGTTCGGCAGTGCTGTGTGTGTTCGGCAGTGATGTGTGTGTTCGGCAGTGATGTGTGTGTTCGGCAGTGATGTGTGTGTTCGGCAGTGCTGTGTGTGTTCTGCAGTGCTTTGTGTGTTCGGCAGTGATGTGTGTGTTCGGCAGTGCTGTGTGTGTTCGGCAGTGCTGTGTGTGTTCGGCAGTGCTGTGTGTGTTCGGCAGTGATGTGTGTGTTCGGCAGTGATGTGTGTGTTCGGCAGTGATGTGTGTGTTCGGCAGTGCTGTGTGTGTTCGGCAGTGATGTGTGTGTTCGGCAGTGATGTGTGTGTTCGGCAGTGCTTTGTGTGTTCGGCAGTGCTGTGTGTGTTCGGCAGTGCTGTGTGTGTTCGGCAGTGCTGTGTGTGTTCGGCAGTGATGTGTGTGTTCGGCAGTGATGTGTGTGTTCGGCAGTGCTTTGTGTGTTCGGCAGTGATGTGTGTGTTCGGCAGTGCTGTGTGTGTTCGGCAGTGATGTGTGTGTTCGGCAGTGATGTGTGTGTTCGGCAGTGATGTGTGTGTTCGGCAGTGATGTGTGTGTTCGGCAGTGATGTGATGTGTGTTCGGCAGTGCTGTGTGTGTTCGGCAGTGATGTGTGTGTTCGGCAGTGATGTGTGTGTTCGGCAGTGCTGTGTGTGTTCTGCTGTGATGTGTGTTCGGCAGTGCTGTGTGTGTTCTGCAGTGCTGTGTGTGTTCTGCAGTGCTGTGTGTGTTCTGCAGTGATGTGTGTGTTCGGCAGTGATGTGTGTGTTCGGCAGTGCTGTGTGTGTTCGGCAGTGATGTGTGTGTTCGGCAGTGATGTGTGTGTTCGGCAGTGCTGTGTGTGTTCGGCAGTGCTGTGATGTGTGTTCGGCAGTGCTGTGTGTGTTCTGCTGTGATGTGTGTTCGGCAGTGCTGTGTGTGTTCTGCAGTGCTGTGTGTGTTCTGCAGTGCTGTGTGTGTTCTGCAGTGATGTGTGTGTTCGGCAGTGATGTGTGTGTTCGGCAGTGCTGTGTGTGTTCGGCAGTGATGTGTGTGTTCGGCAGTGATGTGTGTGTTCGGCAGTGATGTGTGTGTTCTGCAGTGCTGTGTGTGTTCGGCAGTGATGTGTGTGTTCGGCAGTGCTGTGTGTGTTCGGCAGTGATGTGTGTGTTCGGCAGTGCTGTGTGTGTTCGGCAGTGCTGTGTGTGTTCGGCAGTGCTTTGTGTGTTCGGCAGTGATGTGTGTGTTCGGCAGTGATGTGTGTGTTCGGCAGTGATGTGTGTGTTCGGCAGTGATGTGTGTGTTCTGCAGTGCTGTGTGTGTTCGGCAGTGCTGTGTGTGTTCGGCAGTGCTTTGTGTGTTCGGCAGTGATGTGTGTGTTCGGCAGTGATGTGTGTGTTCTGCAGTGATGTGTGTGTTCGGCAGTGATGTGTGTGTTCGGCAGTGATGTGTGTGTTCGGCAGTGCTTTGTGTGTTCGGCAGTGATGTGTGTGTTCGGCAGTGCTGTGTGTGTTCGGCAGTGCTTTGTGTGTTCGGCAGTGATGTGTGTGTTCGGCAGTGATGTGTGTGTTCGGCAGTGATGTGTGTGTTCGGCAGTGATGTGTGTGTTCGGCAGTGCTTTGTGTGTTCGGCAGTGATGTGTGTGTTCGGCAGTGATGTGTGTGTTCGGCAGTGATGTGTGTGTTCGGCAGTGATGTGTGTGTTCGGCAGTGCTGTGTGTGTTCGGCAGTGATGTGTGTGTTCGGCAGTGATGTGTGTGTTCGGCAGTGATGTGTGTGTTCGGCAGTGATGTGTGTGTTCGGCAGTGCTTTGTGTGTTCGGCAGTGATGTGTGTGTTCGGCAGTGATGTGTGTGTTCGGCAGTGATGTGTGTGTTCGGCAGTGATGTGTGTGTTCGGCAGTGATGTGTGTGTTCGGCAGTGATGTGTGTGTTCGGCAGTGATGTGTGTGTTCGGCAGTGCTGTGTGTGTTCGGCAGTGCTGTGTGTGTTCGGCAGTGATGTGTGTGTTCGGCAGTGATGTGTGTGTTCGGCAGTGCTGTGTGTGTTCGGCAGTGCTGTGTGTGTTCGGCAGTGCTTTGTGTGTTCGGCAGTGCTTTGTGTGTTCGGCAGTGATGTGTGTGTTCGGCAGTGATGTGTGTGTTCGGCAGTGATGTGTGTGTTCGGCAGTGATGTGTGTGTTCGGCAGTGATGTGTGTGTTCGGCAGTGATGTGTGTGTTCGGCAGTGATGTGTGTGTTCTGCAGTGCTGTGTGTGTTCGGCAGTGATGTGTGTGTTCGGCAGTGCTGTGATGTGTGTTCGGCAGTGCTGTGTGTGTTCTGCAGTGCTGTGTGTGTTCTGCAGTGCTGTGTGTGTTCTGCAGTGACGTGTGTGTTCTGCAGTGCTGTGTGTGTTCTGCAGTGCTGTGTGTGTTCTGCAGTGACGTGTGTGTTCTGCAGTGATGTGTGTGTTCGGCAGTGCCGTGTGTGTTCGGCAGTGCTGTGACGTGTGTTGTGTGTTCTGCTGTTGTCCAGCTGTGGATCGCTCCGTGACGGCTAGCCTGGGTGACGCGCGGGACGCCCTGATCAACGCAGCGATCGACTCGCTGTCCTCGTACCGCTCCTCAGTGCTGAGCGTCCAGCAGCCCGGCCTGCTAGCGCCCGCGTGCCTGCGCCTGCTCCCGCTCTACATCCTGGCCCTGCTCAAACACGTACGTCTCACACACACACACACACACACACTGACGCTCAGCTCGTCACACACACACACACACACACACACACTGACGCTCAGCTTGTCACACACACACTGACGCTCATCTCTCCTCTTGCAGAGGGCGTTCCGCACCAGCGCTAGCACCCGGCTGGATGAGCGCGTGTTCTCCATGTTCCAGCTGAAGAGCCAGCCGCTGCCGTTCCTCATGCTCACGGTGCACCCGGGCCTGTACCGAGCGGATGACCTCAGCGACGAGGTTAGTGTGGGTCACCAGCACACGTGAACACACTCGCTCAGCCCTGAGTGGCAGAAGAGCTGCTGGCTGAGTTTAACTGAGGAAACAAGCGATCACCAGTTAAAGCTAAAGTGTGTGTGTGTGTGTGTGTGTTCAGATGTGTCCTGTATGATGATGTGTGTGTGTGTTCAGATATGTCCTGTATGATGTGTGTGTTCAGATGTGTCCTGTATGATGATGTGTGTGTTCAGATGTGTCCTGTATGATGATGTGTGTGTGTTCAGATGTGTCCTGTATGATGATGTGTGTGTGTGTTCAGATGTGTCCTGTATGATGATGTGTGTGTGTGTGTGTTCAGATGTGTCCTGTATGATGATGTGTGTGTGTGTTCAGATGTGTCCTGTATGATGATGTGTGTGTGTGTTCAGATGTGTCCTGTATGATGATGTGTGTGTGTTCAGATGTGTGTGTTCAGATGTGTCCTGTATGATGATGTGTGTGTTCAGATGTGTCCTGTATGATGATGTGATGCGTGTTCTCACACACAGGGGGCGCTGAACGTCAGCGAGCGCACGATCCCTCAGCCCAGAGCGCTTCAGCTGTCTGTGGAGAAGCTGAGCAGAGACGCTGCCTTCCTCATGGACTGTGGCACAGTGAGTACACACACACACACACACACACACACACACACTGTGGCTCAGTAAGTACACACATACACTCACTCACACTCACTGTGATCAGTGAGTACACACACACACACTGTGATCAGTGAGTACACGCACTCACTGTGATCAGTGAATACACACACACACACACACTCACTGTGGCTCAGTTGTTTATAATCATCCAGAAGTCTGTTATCACACAATAACCCAATAACCAGCGCTATACAAGTAATGTAGTAAATATTAGGGGTGTAACGATACCCTCATGTCACGATACGATATACATCATGATACTGAACTCACGATACTGAACTCACGATACTGAACTCACGATACGATATATATCACGATACTGAACTCACGATACTGAACTCACGATACTGAACTCACGATACTGAACTCACGATACTGAACTCACGATACGATATATATCACGATACTGAACTCACGATACGATATATATCACGATACTGAACTCACGATACTGAACTCACGATACGATATATATCACGATACTGAACTCACGATACGATATATATCACGATACTGAACTCACGATACGATATATATCACGATACTGAACTCACGATACTGAACTCACGATACGATATATATCACGATACTGAACTCACGATACGATATATATCACGATACTGAACTCACGATACTGAACTCACGATACTGAACTCACGATACTGAACTCACGATACGATATATATCACGATACTGAACTCACGATACGATATATATCACGATACTGAACTCACGATACGATATATATCACGATACTGAACTCACGATACGATATATATCACGATACTGAACTCACGATACGATATATATCACGATACTGAACTCACGATACGATATATATCACGATACTGAACTCACGATACTGAACTCACGATACGATATATATCACGATACTGAATTCACGATACTGAACTCACGATACTGAACTCACGATACTGAACTCACGATACGATATATATCACGATACTGAACTCACGATACGATATATATCACGATACTGAACTCACGATACGATATATATCACGATACTGAACTCACGATACTGAACTCACGATACGATATACATCACGATACTGAACTCACGATACGATATATATCACGATACTGAACTCACGATACGATATATATCACGATACTGAATTCACGATACTGAACTCACGATACGATATACATCACGATACTGAACTCACGATACGATATACATCACGATACTGAACTCACGATACGATATATATCACGATACTGAACTCACGATACTGAACTCAAGATACTGAACTCACGATACGATATATATCACGAAACTGAACTCACGATACGATATACATCACGATACTGAACTCACGATACGATATACATCACGATACTGAACTCACGATACGATACTGAACTCACGATACTGAACTCACGATACTGAACTCACGATACTGAACTCACGATACTGAACTCACGATACGATATATATCACGATACTGAACTCACGATACGATATATATCACGATACTGAACTCACGATACTGAACTCGCGATACGATATACATCACGATACTGAACTCACGATACGATATACATCACGATACTGAACTCACGATACGATATACATCACGATACTGAACTCACGATACGATATATATCACGATACTTAACTCACGATACGATATATATCACGATACTGAACTCACGATACGATATATATCACGATACTGAACTCACGATACTGAACTCGCGATACGATATACATCACGATACTGAACTCACGATACGATATACATCACGATACTGAACTCACGATACGATATACATCACGATACTGAACTCACGATACTGAACTCACGATACGATATACATCACGATACTGAACTCACGATACTGAACTCACGATACGATATACATCACGATACTGAACTCACGATACTGAACTCGCGATACGATATACATCACGATACTGAACTCACGATACGATATACATCACGATACTGAACTCACGATACGATATATATCACGATACTGAACTCACGATACTGAACTCGCGATACGATATACATCACGATACTGAACTCACGATACGATATGCATCACGATACTGAACTCACGATACGATATATATCACGATACTGAACTCACGATACGATATACATCACGATACTGAACTCACGATATACATCACGATACTGAACTCACGATACTGAACTCACGATACGATATATATCACGATACTGAACTCACGATACGATATATATCACGATACTGAACTCACGATACTGAACTCACGATACTGAACTCACGATACGATATATATAACGATACTGAACTCCCGATACTGAACTCACGATACGATATACATCACGATACTGAACTCACGATACGATATATATCACGATACTGAATTCACGATACTGAACTCTCGATACGATATACATCACGATACTGAACTCACGATACTGAACTCACGATACGATATATATCACGATACTGAACTCACGATACGATATATATCACGATACTGAACTCACGATACGATATATATCACGATACTGAACTCACGATACGATATACATCACGATACTGAACTCACGATACGATATATATCACGATACTGAACTCACGATACTGAACTCACGATACGATATACATCACGATACTGAACTCACGATACGATATACATCACGATACTGAACTCACGATACGATATACATCACGATACTGAACTCACGATACTGAACTCACGATACTGAACTCACGATACGATATATATCACGATACTGAACTCACGATACGATATACATCACGATACTGAACTCACGATACGATATACATCACGATACTGAACTCACGATACTGAACTCACGATACGATATACATCACGATACTGAACTCACGATACGATATACATCACGATACTGAACTCACGATACTATATACATCACGATACTGAACTCACGATACTGAACTCACGATACGATATACATCACGATACTGAACTCACGATACTGAACTCACGATACGATATATATCACGATACTGAACTCACGATACGATATACATCACGATACTGAACTCACGATACTGAACTCACGATACGATATAACATCACGATACTGAACTCACGATACTGAACTCACGATACGATATACATCACGATACTGAACTCACGATACGATATACATCACGATACGATATACATCACGATACTGAACTCACGATACGATATACATCACGATACTGAACTCACGATACGATATATATCACGATACTGAACTCACGATACTGAACTCACGATACGATATACATCACGATACTGAACTCACGATACGATATATATCACGATACGATATATATCACGATACTGAACTCACGATACGACATATATCACGATACTGAACTCACGATACGATATACATCACGATACGATATACATCACGATACTGAACTCACGATACGATATATATCACGATACTGAACTCACGATACGATATATATCACGATACGATATATATCACGATACTGAACTCACGATACGACATATATCACGATACTGAACTCACGATACGATATACATCACGATACGATATACATCACGATACTGAACTCACGATACGATATACATCACGATACTGAACTCACGATACGATATATATCACGATACTGAACTCACGATACGATATACATCACGATACTGAACTCACGATACGATATATATCACGATACTGAACTCACGATACGATATATATCACAATACTGAACTCACGATACGATATACATCACGATACGATATATATCACGATACTGAACTCACGATACGACATATATCACGATACTGAACTCACGATACGATATTATTGCGATACATAAAACATAAGGACATAAAAGGATAACAAAAAATGTATGATTCGATATTGTCACTATCCACGATACATATTGTTGCAGTTTTGTATTGCGATATATTGTTACACCCCTAGAAAATATTGTTTGTTAGTTGCAATATTCATTAAGATCATTAAAAGCTTCTGTGAAGAAAGAGTTCCAGTGAGCAGCTTCTAGCCTAGCTTCTAGCGAACGATCTCAAACTAGCCGGATATTACACGGCTTTTCATCGCATAGATAATGACATCTTAAGTTGAAAAGAGTCACTTTAAAATCTATCCTGTTTAATTGTCTTATAATCCATTACAGTGTACAAAATCATTCTAGCAGCAAGATGAAGACTTGAACAATATTAGAGAGTTCTGTCCTCCATGCAGATGTTAATGCGGCTCACACACACTCTCCGCTTGTCTCTTTCAGGTCCTGTATCTCTGGATTGGAAGGAACTGTAACCCAGTTTTCCTCACGCAAGTGCTGGGAGTGGAGAGCTACGCTGCTGTTCCTCTCAACATGGTACCTGACGCTCACACGCACTACCTGATACTCGCACGCACTACCTGATACTCACACGCACTACCTGACGCTCACACGCACTACCTGACGCTCACGCGCACTACCTGACGCTCACACGCACTACCTGATACTCACACGCACTACCTGACGCTCACACGCACTACCTGATACTCACACGCACTACCTGACGCTCACACGCACTACCTGATGCTCACACGCACTACCTGATGCTCACACGCACTACCTGACGCTCACACGCACTACCTGACGCTCACACGCACTACCTGATGCTCACACGCACTACCTGATGCTCACACGCACTACCTGACGCTCACACGCACTACCTGACGCTCACACGCACTACCTGACGCTCACACGCACTACCTGACACTCACACGCACTACCTGACGCTCACACGCACTACCTGACGCTCACACGCACTACCTGATGCTCACACGCACTACCTGATACTCGCACGCACTACCTGACGCTCGCACGCACTACCTGACGCTCACACGCACTACCTGACGCTCACACGCACTACCTGATGCTCACACGCACTACCTGATACTCGCACGCACTACCTGATACTCCCACGCACTACCTGATACTCGCACGCACTACCTGACGCTCACACGCACTACCTGACGCTCACACGCACTACCTGACGCTCACACGCACTACCTGACGCTCACACGCACTACCTGACGCTCACACGCACTACCTGACGCTCACACGCACTACCTGACGCTCACACGCACTACCTGACGCTCACACGCACTACCTGACGCTCACACGCACTACCTGATACTCGCACGCACTACCTGATACTCCCACGCACTACCTGATACTCGCACGCACTACCTGACGCTCACACGCACTACCTGACGCTCACACGCACTACCTGATGCTCACACGCACTACCTGACGCTCACGCGCACTACCTGACGCTCACACGCACTACCTGACGCTCACACGCACTACCTGACGCTCACACGCACTACCTGACGCTCACACGCACTACCTGACGCTCACACGCACTACCTGACGCTCACACGCACTACCTGACGCTCACACGCACTACCTGACGCTCACACGCACTACCTGACGCTCACACGCACTACCTGACGCTCACACGCACTACCTGACGCTCACACGCACTACCTGACGCTCACACGCACTACCTGACGCTCACACGCACTACCTGACGCTCACACGCACTACCTGACGCTCACACGCACTACCTGACGCTCACACGCACTACCTGATGCTCGCACGCACTACCTGACGCTCACACGCACTACCTGACACTCACACGCTCTACCTGACGCTCACACGCACTACCTGACGCTCACACGCACTACCTGACGCTCACACGCACTACCTGACGCTCACACGCACTACCTGACGCTCACACGCACTACCTGATACTCACACGCACTACCTGACGCTCACACGCACTACCTGACGCTCACACGCACTACCTGACGCACGCACTACCTGACGCTCACACGCACTACCTGACGCTCACACGCACTACCTGATCCTCACACGCACTACCTGACGCTCACACGCACTACCTGACACTCACACGCACTACCTGACGCTCACACGCACTACCTGATGCTCACACGCACTACCTGACGCTCACACGCACTACCTGACACTCACACGCACTACCTGACGCTCACACGCACTACCTGACGCACGCACTACCTGACGCTCACACGCACTACCTGACGCTCACACGCACTACCTGACGCTCACACGCACTACCTGACGCTCACACGCACTACCTGACGCTCACACGCACTACCTGATACTCACACGCACTACCTGACGCTCACACGCACTACCTGACGCACGCACTACCTGACGCTCACACGCACTACCTGATACTCACACGCACTACCTGACGCTCACACGCACTACCTGACGCTCACACGCACTACCTGACGCTCACACGCACTACCTGACGCACGCACTACCTGACGCTCACACGCACTACCTGACGCTCACACGCACTACCTGACGCTCACACGCACTACCTGATACTCACACGCACTACCTGACGCTCACACGCACTACCTGACGCACGCACTACCTGACGCTCACACTACCTGACGCTCACACGCACTACCTGACGCTCACACGCACTACCTGACGCTCACACGCACTACCTGACGCTCACACGCACTACCTGACGCTCACACGCACTACCTGACGCTCACACGCACTACCTGACGCTCACACGCACTACCTGACGCTCGCACGCACTACCTGACGCTCGCACGCACTACCTGACGCTCGCACGCACTACCTGACGCACGCACTACCTGACGCTCACACGCACTACCTGACGCTCACACGCACTACCTGACGCTCACACGCACTACCTGACGCTCACACACACTACCTGACGCTCACACGCACTACCTGACGCTCACACACACTACCTGACGCTCACACACACTACCTGATACTCACACGCACTACCTGACGCTCAAGATACCCGAACCGAGCCCGACGGGCCGGGCCGGGTTCGGACAGATATTTAGAAATGATGGTCGGGTTCGGGTCGGGCTCGGTCACATCAGCGCGATAAGGCATTGAACATTTTAAATTTAAAACCGCTTATTATGTAGGTAGCCGATGTGCCTGATGCTTTCACTTGATGCAAACGTTCGTTTTTGTGATTAAAATACATGTAAAATATTACCATAACATCCGACTTCCTGTGTGCGGACATTTGTTTATGTAGCCGTGACAACGAAACGCGTGCATAATGTGCGCGCGCCAGGTGTTAAGAGCGCTTGTTGCTCCGCGCGCTGATGCGCTCATCCTGTTGACATTTCCGATTGCCTTCCTACAGTTGCTTAATAAAAGCGGGCTTTACACACAAACTAACGTACAATTGTCATTAGTATGAGAAAAAGATGGGATTTTAACTGTCGGGCTCGAACATAAATATCTTTGTGCCTGTCGGACGCGGGCCGGGCTCGGACTAAAAAAGTCGGCCCGATCCGCACTCTAGCTCACACGCACTACCTGACGCTCGCACGCACTACCTGACGCTCGCACGCACTACCTGACGCTCGCACGCACTACCTGACGCTCACACGCACTACCTGACGCTCGCACGCACTACCTGACGCTCGCACGCACTACCTGACGCTCGCACGCACTACCTGACGCTCGCACGCACTACCTGACGCTCGCACGCACTACCTGACGCTCGCACGCACTACCTGACGCTCGCACGCACTACCTGACGCTCGCACGCACTACCTGACGCTCGCACGCACTACCTGACGCTCGCACGCACTACCTGACGCTCGCACGCACTACCTGACGCTCGCACGCACTACCTGACGCTCGCACGCACTACCTGACGCTCGCACGCACTACCTGACGCTCGCACGCACTACCTGACGCTCGCACGCACTACCTGACGCTCGCACGCACTACCTGACGCTCGCACGCACTACCTGACGCTCGCACGCACTACCTGACGCTCGCACGCACTACCTGACGCTCGCACGCACTACCTGACGCTCACACGCACTACCTGACGCTCACACGCACTACCTGATACTCGCACGCACTACCTGACGCTCACGCGCACTACCTGACGCACACATGCACTACCTGACGCTCACACGCACTACCTGACGCTCACACGCACTACCTGACGCTCACGCGCACTACCTGACGCACGCACGCACTACCTGACGCTCGCGCGCACTACCTGACGTTCGCGCGCACTACCTGACGCACGCACGCACTACCTGACGCTCACACGCACTACCTGACGCTCACACGCACTACCTGACGCACGCGCGCACTACCTGACGCTCACACGCACTACCTGACATGCGCACTACCTGACGCTCACACGCACTACCTGACGCTCACACGCACTACCTGACATGCGCACTACCTGACGCTCACGCGCACTACCTGACGCTCGCACGCACTACCTGACGCTCACACGCACTACCTGACGCTCGCACGCACTACCTGACGCTCGCACGCACTACCTGACGCTCACACGCACTACCTGACGCTCACACGCACTACCTGACGCTCACACGCACTACCTGACGCTCACACGCACTACCTGATACTCGCACGCACTACCTGACGCTCACGCGCACTACCTGACGCACACATGCACTACCTGACGCTCACACGCACTACCTGACGCTCACACGCACTACCTGACGCTCACGCGCACTACCTGACGCACGCACGCACTACCTGACGCTCGCGCGCACTACCTGACGTTCGCGCGCACTACCTGACGCACGCATGCACTACCTGACGCTCACACGCACTACCTGACGCTCACACGCACTACCTGACGCACGCGCGCACTACCTGACGCTCACACGCACTACCTGACATGCGCACTACCTGGCGCTCACACGCACTACCTGACGCACGCGCGCACTACCTGACGCTCACACGCACTACCTGACATGCGCACTACCTGGCGCTCACACGCACTACCTGACGCTCGCACGCACTACCTGACGCTCACACGCACTACCTGACGCTCACACGCACTACCTGACGCTCACACGCACTACCTGACGCTCACACGCACTACCTGACGCTCACACGCACTACCTGACGCTCACGCGCACTACCTGACGTTCGCGCGCACTACCTGATACTCACGCACTACCTGACGTTCGCGCGCACTACCTGACGTTCGCGCGCACTACCTGACGTTCGCGCGCACTACCTGACGCGACCGGCCTGTCGCTCTGGGGTCACGTGACCGGCCTGTCGCTCTGGGGTCACGTGACCGGCCTGTCGCTCTGGGGATCACGTGACCGGCCTGTCGCTCTGGGGTCACGTGACCGGCCTGTCGCTCTGGGGTCACGTGACCGGCCTGTCGCTCTGGGGTCACGTGACCGGCCTGTCGCTCTGGGGTCACGTGACCGGCCTGTCGCTCTGGGGTCACGTGACCGGCCTGTCGCTCTGGGGTCACGTGACCGGCCTGTCGCTCTGGGGTCACGTGACCGGCCTGTCGCTCTGGGGTCACGTGACCGGCCTGTCGCTCTGGGGTCACGTGACCGGCCTGTCGCTCTGGGGTCACGTGACCGGCCTGTCGCTCTGGGGTCACGTGACCGGCCTGTCGCTCTGGGGTCACGTGACCGGCCTGTCGCTCTGGGGTCACGTGACCGGCCTGTCGCTCTGGGGTCACGTGACCGGCCTGTCGCTCTGGGGTCACGTGACTGACGCTGTTGTGTCCTCTCAGGATCAGCTGCCAGAGTTGGACACTGCAGAATCCTCCCGCATCCGAGCTCTGATCGACTGGCTGAGAGAACGCCGGCCGTTCCACCCCGTCCTGCACGTCATCAGGTCAGACACACACACACACTCTCTCACACACACACACACACACCATCACTGTTGTCCATTTATTTCATTACAATTAAAGTGAAATGAAGGTCATCCACATCAAATGCAGCATAAGTGTGTGAATAATGTAACGTGGCATCAGATCATCTGCACTCTGATCAGCATTTGAACATTTGTTGGGAAATATAAGCAGCATTGTTTAATGACTGAGAGATTAGCAGAGAGTCAAGCTTTTATGGCCATAACATTCATAACAATAGAAACTAATGTTGATATTGACGTCTGTACATACTGGAGGTCAAGACTGCTTATGAATATTGATTAATTACTGGACACCTGACAGACAGACACTAATTATGCGCTTCAGCGCCTGGTTAATAAACATAATAAATATGAGTGAACGGCTCAAACTAAAAGGATGATTTTTGCTTTTAGCATCGAAATGTGTGTCTTAAAGCCTTTGTGTTATAATGCATTATAAAGCTGTTCATAATGTGCGTTATGCTAATCTTTATGTAACCAAAGTTAAATGCATTATAATAGATTCCTTGTGTGCTCTGAACATTGATGTTTGTCATGTGCATCCTTCTGTCATGAGTGTTTGTGAGAGCGCAGTGCTGTCAGCGAGACTGAAGCCGTGTGTGTGTTTCAGAGACGAGAGCCCGCTGAAGGCGGAGTTCCTACAGTACCTGATTGAAGACCTCAGTGAGTCCGCGCTGTCGTACTACGAGTTCCTCCTGCACCTGCAGCAGCAGATCTGCAAGTGAAGCGACACTACAGCGTCCAGCGCACAGCCGTGATCAGTTATTGCCTTTTACTAAAAAAATAATGAAAATGTAGGAAAAAAAACTTCTTATGACTTTCTTACAACCTTTCTAACGAGTGCTGTCCAGACGCAGACTCCACACCTCACACACACCTCACACACACACCTGTCCAGGTGTCTCCAGTCATGGGTAACGGATCAGGCAAGAGTTGAGCGTGTGCTGTCCGCGGCCGGTGGAGGAGTGTGTGTTCTACATCATCTGCAAACATGTATATTCATATACCTATATTATAGTCAAGATTGTTAATTTTAGTAAAGACTTTATTCAGATGATGCAAGGTGAAAATAAACTGCTTGGGACTTTATGATTTCCCCATGAAGAGATTTTTATGAATGTGTAAATCTGGGCGGA
The DNA here is from genome assembly GCF_949152265.1 of Phoxinus phoxinus. NCBI lineage: Eukaryota > Metazoa > Chordata > Actinopteri > Cypriniformes > Leuciscidae > Phoxinus > Phoxinus phoxinus. The sequence continues at coordinate 485,399 of NC_136892.1, forward strand.
GCGAGAGATGCGGACTGTGATCTTAGAGCTCGAAATGTAATCCGGATCATCATGTGTCCACCACTAGCAGATCAGTGTGTGTAATGAGTGTGTGTAATGAGTGTGTGTAATGAGTGTGTGTAATGAGTGTGTGTCATGAGTGTGTGTCATGAGTGTGTGAGGGGGGGGGGTCGTCATCATGTGTGCTGATGTTTCTTGGGTAATCAAAGTTATCATTCTGAGGGATATTTTTATAATTGCTAACCTCTGGTTTCCTCGGCTCATGTCGGCACACATGACAACTGTGTGTGTGTGTGTGTGTGTGTGTGTGTGTGTGTGTGAGAGCAATTATTTGTAAATTCTCTGCAATTTTGTACATGTGAACTTCCTGAAGGAATGAACTGATCATTAAAGAGGAAGCCTCGCATGAGCTCTACTGAACCAGCCGTGTGTGTGTGTGTGTCAGCGTGTGTGTGTGTGTGTGTGTGTCAGCGTGTGTGTGTGTGTGTGTCAGCGTGTGTGTGTGTCAGCGGGTCCGGGTCGTGTTCAGCATAACATCAAAATCGGCAATGGTTTTTTAATACACATACAGTATGTTGGTGTGTTTATTATAAACGGTGTGTGGCTGCAGATCTCCAGGGATGTTCCTGAATCCACACACAGATGGATGCTCTTCTCTGACGACGAGGGCGGAGCTATAACCTGTCAATCACATCAGATCAGCCAATAGCAAACCACCACCATCCAATCAATTCCCCACACACACACACAATCAAGTGATGCTCATAATCCTAATTATTTTTTTAAATGCATGTATTTTTCCGTCTGTGACATCCTTCAAAATCCGTTATGCGTTCTGGAAATGTAGATTTGAATGGTTGTGCAGTGTTTATATTTCCCTAACATGTTTCTATAACTAAAAATAAGCAGGCTTCTCTTGACAAAAAGCCAACAGGATTTTTCCATTGGCCTTTGGATTGGTTTATGTTTCTTACAGGTTTTGTTCATCAAGATCTTCACAAATAAACACAACTTTGGGTTTTGAAGTGTAAATACAAATGTAAACACCAGACATAATTTTTTTTAACATTAAATCATTACTTTCCACTATCAAGCCATCATCTTTTAGTGAATTTTGCCGTTTTGAAGACAAAAAAAAATATGTGATTCAGAAGTTTAATGAGCTCTGGCTTTTATTTTGAAACGGGTTCGTCATTCATAGGAGACGCGTTGCGCGTGACGTCATGATACTGCGCCAGACCCCGCCCCGTCAGTAATAACACACTCACTCACACAGACAGAGAGAGGATCTGCGGACGGATTATTATCAGTAATAACTGCAGTAATATCGCCGATATCTGCGTGATGGAGGTGTGTGAGGAGAGCGAGGGCGCGCGCACGGCCGCTCAGAGGCGCGCGGAGATCCGGAGGCGGAAGTTGATGCAGAACTCCGAGGATCGCATGAAGAAGATCGTGGGATTCAGTCAGCCTGAGGACAGCAGCGCGGACAGATGTGGGTTCGGCTATCACACTCTCTCTTTACTACAGCACTTCTCCATACGAGTCATTACTGTACAGCGGGCTGCAGAGGTGTTTAATGAGCTACACCTGATCTCAGATCAGCAACAGCATCACGTGATCAATCTGACGAGGCGCGTGGAAAAAGTGCAGGATCTCAAGCACAATGTGTCTGTGTTTACAATGTGCAATACTCGAATATATAAATATCAGGTCAATATACTGGGAACCTGTCAGCTGCATTACTGTAATATTACAGGTTCAAACTAACAGCTTATCTGCGTTCAGACTGTTCAATTGCACATTAGGCAGGTTTTATTACAGTAATAACGCAATAACAATACCTTTATAAAGACATTAGGTTTCTACTATTTTTCGACCGATTTTTATGATGGATTTATACATTAAATATTGCAGAACAGGTAATAATATAATATCTAAAGTATGAAAGCACAAATTATTGGTGCTATAAATAATGTTTAGTGAAGCGTTGTTCATGCATGAACTAAAACCGGCACAGACTAAAATATCGACTTGGAATATAAAGGGACACATCATGAAAATCTGACTTTTAGACTTAACTTAAAACTCCCTAATAGAAACTTGTCAGTATTGTGGTTTGCGGATATTCGGATATTGCGGTTATCACGACAGCTCTAATTATGATGAAATGAATATAAATGATTTTGGTTTGTGTTTGTAAAGCAGCCCGAAGCGCCCTGGAGCCGCGGTTCCACCTGGATCTGGAGCGGCACGAGCCGTGGTCCGGCTCCGCTAAGAGACTGTCTCCTCACCCGGCCGAGACCGACAGGAGCGCCAGCGAGGCGGCGGGAGAAGAGGACTCCCCCCGAGAGCTGCCGGCCTCTCCCCGCAGGGGTCTGAAGAAGTACCTGTCCCGGCTCGATGACGCCATGAAGCTGCGTGGGCATCTGGCCGGAGAGAAGCCGGCTCCGGACCGCGCCGGCACCGAGCCCGACGACCTGGACGCATTCTGCCTGTTCCGGCTCGCCGCCAGCGTCGCTCTCGCACTCTTCGTGCGCATCTTCGTCTGCCAGTATCTGGTGAGTGTCGCGGAGCAGGTGTGTGTGTGTTTCTCCAGCGCTCATTTGTCACTTCGATACCACCCATGCAGCATTTGAGAAAGATCAGCCTGGATCTCAGGACAGAGCTCTCAAGTTAATCACTAATGATCGTTGCGACGGAAGTGAATCCATCAAATCTAACTTTATCTGGACAATGACTTTATTCTAGAGCTGCTGTAAAGCCTAAACACTGTTACTGTAATCTCCTGTTATCTCTGTAAAGCTGCTGTGAAACATTCTATATAGTTAAAGCGCTGTATAAATAAAGGTGACTTGACTGGACTGGACTTGGCTCATCTCAACGCTGTGTCTTGTGTTTCCACAGTCCATATTTGCTCCGTTCCTCACTCTGGAGCTGGGATTCATGGGATTGCACAAATACTTCCCAAAGGTTTGTCTCTGCTTTGGAACTGATAATGTAAGTTGAATGATAAGTTGTGTGATGATAATAACATGTGGGATGACATGAGGTTAATTATGCTATTAAACTACTATATATTAGAAGATGAACTGCTAAATGTAACCATCATAGAGTGAAAGTTTATAATGTCTTGACAATTTACACATTCAAATAATTTAAAATGCCGAAGAAGAGGCGAAAATCAGGACTTGCACATTTGTCCTCATAACCGCACACACTCAAAACACAGAGAGAGAGAGAGAAGATTAAACTATATTTTATTCATATTATATTATTTTATATTTTTATTTATAAGTTACAAAGAAAACCTGTTCTGATCCTCAGGTGGGTTACTATAGTTGAGGTTTCCCTGGTCTGACCCCCAGGTGGGTTACTATAGTTGAGGTTTCCCTGGTTTGACCCTCAGGTGGGTTACTATAGTTGAGGTTTCCCTGGTCTGACCCCCAGGTGGGTTACTATAGTTGAGGTTTCCCTGGTCTGATCCTCAGGTGGGTTACTATAGTTGAGGTTTCCCTGGTCTGACCCTCAGGTGGGTTACTATAGTTGAGGTTTCCCTGGTTTGACCCTCAGGTGGGTTACTATAGTTGAGGTTTCCCTGGTCTGACCCTCAGGTGGGTTACTATAGTTGAGGTTTCCCTGGTCTGACCCCCAGGTGGGTTACTATAGTTGAGGTTTCCCTGGTTTGACCCTCAGGTGGGTTACTATAGTTGAGGTTTCCCTGGTTTGACCCTCAGGTGGGTTACTATAGTTGAGGTTTCCCTGGTCTGACCCCCAGGTGGGTTACTATAGTTGAGGTTTCCCTGGTTTGACCCTCAGGTGGGTTACTATAGTTGAGGTTTCCCTGGTTTGACCCTCAGGTGGGTTACTATAGTTGAGGTTTCCCTGGTCTGACCCTCAGGTGGGTTACTATAGTTGAGGTTTCCCTGGTCTGACCCCCAGGTGGGTTACTATAGTTGAGGTTTCCCTGGTTTGACCCTCAGGTGGGTTACTATAGTTGAGGTTTCCCTGGTCTGACCGACAGGTGGGTTACTATAGTTGAGGTTTCCCTGGTCTGACCCTCAGGTGGGTTACTATAGTTGAGGTTTCCCTGGTCTGACCCTCAGGTGGGTTACTATAGTTGAGGTTTCCCTGGTCTGACCCTCAGGTGGGTTACTATAGTTGAGGTTTCCCTGGTCTGACCCACAGGTGGGTTACTATAGTTGAGGTTTCCCTGGTCTGACCGACAGGTGGGTTACTATAGTTGAGGTTTCCCTGGTCTGACCCTCAGGTGGGTTACTATAGTTGAGGTTTCCCTGGTCTGACCCCCAGGTGGGTTACTATAGTTGAGGTTTCCCTGGTCTGACCCTCAGGTGGGTTACTATAGTTGAGGTTTCCCTGGTCTGACCCCCAGGTGGGTTACTATAGTTGAGGTTTCCCTGGTTTGACCCTCAGGTGGGTTACTATAGTTGAGGTTTCCCTGGTCTGACCCCCAGGTGGGTTACTATAGTTGAGGTTTCCCTGGTGTGACCCTCAGGTGGGTTACTATAGTTGAGGTTTCCCTGGTCTGACCCTCAGGTGGGTTACTATAGTTGAGGTTTCCCTGGTTTGACCCTCAGGTGGGTTACTATAGTTGAGGTTTCCCTGGTCTGACCCCCAGGTGGGTTACTATAGTTGAGGTTTCCCTGGTTTGACCCTCAGGTGGGTTACTATAGTTGAGGTTTCCCTGGTCTGACCCCCAGGTGGGTTACTATAGTTGAGGTTTCCCTGGTCTGACCCTCAGGTGGGTTACTATAGTTGAGGTTTCCCTGGTCTGACCCCCAGGTGGGTTACTATAGTTGAGGTTTTCCTGGTTTGACCCTCAGGTGGGTTACTATAGTTGAGGTTTCCCTGGTCTGACCCCCAGGTGGGTTACTATAGTTGAGGTTTCCCTGGTCTGACCCTCAGGTGGGTTACTATAGTTGAGGTTTCCCTGGTCTGACCCCCAGGTGGGTTACTATAGTTGAGGTTTCCCTGGTTTGACCCTCAGGTGGGTTACTATAGTTGAGGTTTCCCTGGTCTGACCCCCAGGTGGGTTACTATAGTTGAGGTTTCCCTGGTCTGACCCCCAGGTGGGTTACTATAGTTGAGGTTTCCCTGGTCTGACCCACAGGTGGGTTACTATAGTTGAGGTTTCCCTGGTCTGACCCTCAGGTGGGTTACTATAGTTGAGGTTTCCCTGGTCTGACCGACAGGTGGGTTACTATAGTTGAGGTTTCCCTGGTTTGACCCTCAGGTGGGTTACTATAGTTGAGGTTTCCCTGGTCTGACCCCCAGGTGGGTTACTATAGTTGAGGTTTCCCTGGTCTGACCCTCAGGTGGGTTACTATAGTTGAGGTTTCCCTGGTTTGACCCTCAGGTGGGTTACTATAGTTGAGGTTTCCCTGGTCTGACCCCCAGGTGGGTTACTATAGTTGAGGTTTCCCTGGTTTGACCCTCAGGTGGGTTACTATAGTTGAGGTTTCCCTGGTCTGACCCTCAGGTGGGTTACTATAGTTGAGGTTTCCCTGGTCTGACCCCCAGGTGGGTTACTATAGTTGAGGTTTCCCTGGTCTGACCCTCAGGTGGGTTACTATAGTTGAGGTTTCCCTGGTCTGACCCCCAGGTGGGTTACTATAGTTGAGGTTTCCCTGGTTTGACCCTCAGGTGGGTTACTATAGTTGAGGTTTCCCTGGTGTGACCCACAGGTGGGTTACTATAGTTGAGGTTTCCCTGGTTTGACCCTCAGGTGGGTTACTATAGTTGAGGTTTCCCTGGTCTGACCCTCAAGTGGGTTACTATAGTTGAGGTTTCCCTGGTCTGACCCCCAGGTGGGTTACTATAGTTGAGGTTTCCCTGGTCTGACCCTCAGGTGGGTTACTATAGTTTAGGTTTCCCTGGTTTGACCCTCAGGTGGGTTACTATAGTTGAGGTTTCCCTGGTCTGACCCCCAGGTGGGTTACTATAATTGAGGTTTCCCTGGTTTGACCCTCAGGTGGGTTACTATAGTTGAGGTTTCCCTGGTCTGATCCTCAGGTGGGTTACTATAGTTGAGGTTTCCCTGGTCTGTCCCCCAGGTGGGTTACTATAGTTGAGGTTTCCCTGGTCTGATCCTCAGGTGGGTTACTATAGTTGAGGTTTCCCTGGTTTGACCCTCAGGTGGGTTACTATAGTTGAGGTTTCCCTGGTCTGACCCTCAGGTGGGTTACTATAGTTGAGGTTTCCCTGGTCTGACCCCCAGGTGGGTTACTATAGTTGAGGTTTCCCTGGTCTGACCCCCAGGTGGGTTACTATAGTTGGGGTTTCCCTGGTCTGACCCTCAGGTGGGTTACTATAGTTGAGGTTTCCCTGGTCCGACCCTCAGGTGGGTTACTATAGTTGAGGTTTCCCTGGTCTGACCCTCAGGTGGGTTACTATAGTTGAGGTTTCCCTGGTCTGACCCCCAGGTGGGTTACTATAATTGAGGTTTCCCTGGTCTGACCCTCAGGTGGGTTACTATAGTTGAGGTTTCCCTGGTTTGACCCTCAGGTGGGTTACTATAGTTGAGGTTTCCCTGGTCTGACCCCCAGGTGGGTTACTATAGTTGAGGTTTCCCTGGTTTGACCCTCAGGTGGGTTACTATAGTTGAGGTTTCCCTGGTCTGACCCCCAGGTGGGTTACTATAGTTGAGGTTTCCCTGGTCTGACCCTCAGGTGGGTTACTATAGTTGAGGTTTCCCTGGTCTGACCCTCAGGTGGGTTACTATAGTTGAGGTTTCCCTGGTCTGACCCCCAGGTGGGTTACTATAGTTGAGGTTTCCCTGGTCTGACCCTCAGGTGGGTTACTATAGTTGAGGTTTCCCTGGTGTGACCCACAGGTGGGTTACTATAGTTGAGGTTTCCCTGGTGTGACCCACAGGTGGGTTACTATAGTTGAGGTTTCCCTGGTTTGACCCTCAGGTGGGTTACTATAGTTGAGGTTTCCCTGGTCTGACCCTCAGGTGGGTTACTATAGTTGAGGTTTCCCTGGTCTGACCCCCAGGTGGGTTACTATAGTTGAGGTTTCCCTGGTCTGACCGACAGGTGGGTTACTATAGTTGAGGTTTCCCTGGTTTGACCCTCAGGTGGGTTACTATAGTTGAGGTTTCCCTGATCTGACCCCCAGGTGGGTTACTATAGTTGAGGTTTCCCTGGTCTGACCCCCAGGTGGGTTACTATAGTTGAGGTTTCCCTGGTCTGACCCTCAGGTGGGTTACTATAGTTGAGGTTTCCCTGGTCTGACCCACAGGTGGGTTACTATAGTTGAGGTTTCCCTGGTTTGACCCTCAGGTGGGTTACTATAGTTGAGGTTTCCCTGGTCTGACCCCCAGGTGGGTTACTATAGTTGAGGTTTCCCTGGTCTGACCCCCAGGTGGGTTACTATAGTTGAGGTTTCCCTGGTCTGACCCACAGGTGGGTTACTATAGTTGAGGTTTCCCTGGTTTGACCCCCAGGTGGGTTACTATAGTTGAGGTTTCCCTGGTCTGACCCCCAGGTGGGTTACTATAGTTGAGGTTTCCCTGGTCTGACCCTCAGGTGGGTTACTATAGTTGAGGTTTCCCTGGTTTGACCCTCAGGTGGGTTACTATAGTTGAGGTTTCCCTGGTCTGACCCTCAGGTGGGTTACTATAGTTGAGGTTTCCCTGGTCTGACCGACAGGTGGGTTACTATAGTTGAGGTTTCCCTGGTTTGACCCTCAGGTGGGTTACTATAGTTGAGGTTTCCCTGGTCTGACCCCCAGGTGGGTTACTATAGTTGAGGTTTCCCTGGTTTGACCCTCAGGTGGGTTACTATAGTTGAGGTTTCCCTGGTCTGACCCTCAGGTGGGTTACTATAGTTGAGGTTTCCCTGGTCTGACCCCCAGGTGGGTTACTATAGTTGAGGTTTCCCTGGTTTGACCCTCAGGTGGGTTACTATAGTTGAGGTTTCCCTGGTCTGACCCTCAGGTGGGTTACTATAGTTGAGGTTTCCCTGGTCTGACCCCCAGGTGGGTTACTATAGTTGAGGTTTCCCTGGTCTGACCCCCAGGTGGGTTACTATAGTTGAGGTTTCCCTGGTCTGACCCTCAGGTGGGTTACTATAGTTGAGGTTTCCCTGGTCTGACCCCCAGGTGGGTTACTATAGTTGAGGTTTCCCTGGTTTGACCCTCAGGTGGGTTACTATAGTTGAGGTTTCCCTGGTCTGACCCCCAGGTGGGTTACTATAGTTGAGGTTTCCCTGGTTTGACCCTCAGGTGGGTTACTATAGTTGAGGTTTCCCTGGTCTGACCCCCAGGTGGGTTACTATAGTTGAGGTTTCCCTGGTTTGACCCTCAGGTGGGTTACTATAGTTGAGGTTTCCCTGGTGTGACCCTCAGGTGGGTTACTATAGTTGAGGTTTCCCTGGTTTGACCCTCAGGTGGGTTACTATAGTTGAGGTTTCCCTGGTTTGACCCTCAGGTGGGTTACTATAGTTGAGGTTTCCCTGGTCTGACCCCCAGGTGGGTTACTATAGTTGAGGTTTCCCTGGTCTGACCCTCAGGTGGGTTACTATAGTTGAGGTTTCCCTGGTTTGACCCTCAGGTGGGTTACTATAGTTGAGGTTTCCCTGGTGTGACCCACAGGTGGGTTACTATAGTTGAGGTTTCCCTGGTCTGACCCTCAGGTGGGTTACTATAGTTGAGGTTTCCCTGGTTTGACCCTCAGGTGGGTTACTATAGTTGAGGTTTCCTTGGTCTGACCCTCAGGTGGGTTACTATAGTTGAGGTTTCCCTGGTCTGACCCTCAGGTGGGTTACTATAGTTGAGGTTTCCCTGGTCTGACCCTCAGGTGGGTTACTATAGTTGAGGTTTCCCTGGTCTGACCCACAGGTGGGTTACTATAGTTGAGGTTTCCCTGGTCTGACCCCCAGGTGGGTTACTATAGTTGAGGTTTCCCTGGTCTGACTCTCAGGTGGGTTACTATAGTTGAGGTTTCCCTGGTCTGACCCCCAGGTGGGTTACTTTAGTTGAGGTTTCCCTGTTCTGACCCTCAGGTGGGTTACTATAGTAAAGTTTCCCTGTTCTAACTCTCAGGTGGAGAAGAAGAGCCAGGCGACGGTGTTGACCGCTGCTCTCCTGCTGTCCGGGATTCCCTCCGAGCTCATCAACCGCTCCATGGACACCTACAGGAAGATGAGCCTCGTGTTCTCAGACCTGTGTGTGTACTTCTTCAGCTTCGTCATGTGTCACGAGCTGCTGCTGCTGTGCGGCTCTGACGGGTCCTGAGACACACACACACACTCCTCTTCCTCCTCCTCTTCCTCTCCTGTGGCCATCACAGCTGTGAAACACATGTTTTCTGCAAGCCTGAGCTCCATCCGTCACGTGTACTGTCCTTCGTCTTCATCTCCAGTAGTTTTCCTCAGTTGGTGAAGGTGAGAGTTGATGTTGACCGCTGCGAGACTAGTGAAGCTCTCGAACTGATTCATATTTAACGCTAAAATCATGAACATGAAGCCTGTTTTTTTGCATCCTCTTATATCTGTAATCACTGCTTTGGTTTAATGTGATGTTGGAGTGATGAATGATCCAGATCCGTTAGTTTTCTGTTAAACAGTCGGACCAGAAGAACCAGCAGGTTTATGTCAGACTTCTGTTTTCTAAGTGTTTCTGAAGAAAAGCACATTCTCTGATTTGCCGTTGATGATGTGTTTTATTATTTCATGAGACTTTAGTATTATTGCGCTGCTCATAAACATGAGTTTACCATAGATCTGCATGATCTATTGATTTCTGTTTGATTTATTGTAAATACAGTAATGTTCTGTCATTATGGGACAGATGATCACCTTTATTTAGTTGTTTCTGATCATGTTTACATAATCCTGCAAAACTGATATTCTAATATATATCTGTGTTTTTCACACTAATATGAGGCGATAATAATATCTTTGATTATACCAATAAACATAAAGGTGTCCTTCTGACTGCTGTCTGTGTGATTCCTCACTTTCTAACAATTGTTCGGTATCTCACTATGGGAATGCCCGATCGCAGAAGCACCAATGACACCACGTCTGCCAACCATGGCAGACCAATCGCTGCAGTGATCAGGGAGTCCCGCCTCCCTGTATGTAATCTGCAGATACCTGCCGTTTCGTCATTCTCGCTCTCTTCTCCATGGAAGATTTTCGTAAGCTGTCCTCAGCAGATTTTGGGAATTCTTTGCTTAACAGTTTACTGATGGAGCCGCTGAAGGGAACGTCCCTAACGCAATAGTTCCTTAAGTTGTTGAGTGACTTTGTCAATTAGAGTGAGATAACTAACACGTCAGGGCAAATTTTCTGCTCTAAGTTTGCAGTTATTTTCTAAGTTTTTGGGTTGCTCACTACACAACAAAAAGAAGGAAAAGGAGAGCTCTCTAATCACAGACCATCTCCATTGTAGTTGTCACGTTGTGGTGTAACTTACCGTACGAAGAGACTGCAGGCTCCATCATGGCTACTGTGAAAGAGCCGGAGAGCCCCGGAGGAAAAGGTCGTCCTCTGCATCATGTGGAATGTAGATTTGGAAAGTAGATGTAGATTCACACGCTCTCTGCATCTCCTGTTGTGGCACTAATCACGCTCAGGCAGCGCTATCCAACCCGAGGGTGCGCAATGTTCTCGACTGAGACCTGAGAAAGGAGACTCCGTGTGGCAGTCGCGGGTAAGTCGGACCCATGCCTCTCTGCTTAACCCAGAGACGAACCCATGGATGGCCCCCAGGCCGCTGGCTCATGGGTAGAGATGATGGAGAGGGTGTCTCCCGTCCTTACCGTCCTTGATCCGTTAGCGGGAGAGGAAGATGACGATGACGAGGTGTTGTTGCTATTCTTCCCCCGAATCAGTCCTGTCCGCTGAGTGCACAGGATAAGAGTTCACCCTCCCCTGTTCAGATGGATCTAATCGAATATCTAATATAATATGCGTCAACGCAGATTTAAACCTGCATACATCTCTCGGAGCAGTTGTGGACGGAGGATGGGCTTCGCTGTCGTGGGAGAGACCGCTGTGGCTGGGCCTGTCAGGACTCTCTGCCAAAGAGAAAGTGGAGTTTTGGGATGCCCCGATTGATCCAAAGGCCATGTTCGGCGCAATGGTTACAGTGATGCGTCAGCAATGTGACCTGCGGAAAGAAGAAGGAGAAGCATTCGAGGTCTTCCTCCATAGAAAGCGGCATCTCGACCTTATCACCAGAGCCGACCGACCATCAGCCTTCCCGTCCCGTTCCCCCACAACAGGGCAAAAGGCCAGAAAAAGTTGAACTTACCACAGCGGCGGAAGAAAGAGAAGATGTTCAAAACTTTTTATTGATTTTAAAATCCCAATACTATTCTGGAAAGGACGTTGCTCGCGGAATCCATCGGTTGCGACATCACGTCAGGGTCACCAATTTGTAAGCCGCGCTATATTGGTCCAATTTTGGGTTAAATAAGACACATTCACATATGCAATTATCCCGTTTTAATCTGACTCCATGAATTAAAGATTTGATAATATCTATGCATCACTAAAAGTGAGCGAAGTTGACTATTACTTTTAAACTATTAAATGAACAAGGTCAAAATCAGTTTGAATAATTAAATGTAAACAATTTATTATGTCAGGTATCAGGTCAATTGTATAATCAATTCAAAGATAATCAATACAAAACATGAGTAAAGAGAAGAGATGCGAACGCAACCTGAATAAATACATGAGGCTGTAAGTCTCGGTCACTCCCAGTCTGGATACAGAAAGCCCCGATTTATGGAAGTAAAATAATGCCAAATGTTTTTTAAATAAAAAGCCTGTTGAATTGCACTACTTGGAAAAAAAACATGCATTGCATTAACCATGCTTGTATTTTAATGCATTGTATTTTTAGGGCTTGCATTTTTATGGGCTGAAATTCAACATGGTTGTATATTTAAGCTGTGAATATTTCAATTCAAAACATTTCTAACACATTTTCATTAATAAAAATTCAAAAATCCATATTCACCTTTCATATTTCACTTCCAAAATATTCAAACTGTTTAAAAATACAACCTATAATATTCAACAGGCAATTTTCGGTCCATTTTATTTCACTTTACAAATTCGCTTTCACAAATTCGGTGGTTCAAATTCGACAGTAAATTCAACATTGACATCCAGGAACTGCAGGAAAAGCAGTAGATTACCGAGCATAATCTCCATCTGCTGTTAATCAACCTCACCAGCAGGGGGTGCAAGCGCGTGTTGTTGACGAAGACCAGAGCAACAGTTGGAGCAACTTGAGCAAGCCATTCATTGATTCATAAACACTGATTTATAGAAATGTACGTCTATTTGTGATTATTATGAGGGAAGTTTTTATGTCTAATTCAGTGCCTTCACTGTGTAGTCTACATGCATCTTTCTCTACCGTGAGCGAGATTATAACGTTATTCCCCCGATGCTGATGTACAGAACAAATGTTACATTTGAGGTAGACATATATTTCTCTTGGTTGTTTAGTTGCCTTAACTTTATATCACGGTGATGTGCTGCAGTACTGGGGTTTCCCTCAATAATTCAGGATTGTTGGACATATAAAACGCTTATCTTAATGGACTAATACAGTGATATAAAAGACCAAACTCACAGCTTATTGAGAAGGCTGTACTATATGGCTACAGGCAAGCAGACTCAGAATATGAACTTAACACGCAAAGTTTCACGCTGAGCGTTTCCCAGTGATATACTGGTTATAAAGTTGGCTTGACGTTGGACGTTCCCGCATTTAGGGACCGTCTCTAAAATTACATACTGCTAATGTAATTTTACTGGTAATCTACTGCTTTTCCTGCAGTTCCTGGATGTCAATGTTGAATTTACTGTCGAATTTGAACCACTGAATTTGTGAAAGCGAATTTGTAAAGTGAAATAAAATGGACCGAAAATTGCCTGTTGAATATTATAGGTTGTATTTTTAAACAGTTTGAATATTTTGGAAGTGAAATATGAAAGGTGAATATGGATTTTTGAATTTTTATTAATGAAAATGTGTTAGAAATGTTTTGAATTGAAATATTCACAGCTTAAATATACAACCATGTTGAATTTCAGCCCATAAAAATGCAAGCCCTAAAAATACAATGCATTAAAATACAAGCATGGTTAATGCAATGCATGTTTTTTTTCCAAGTAGTGCAATTCAACAGGCTTTTTATTTCAAAAACATTTGGCATTATTTTACTTCCATACCGATTCCTCTGCCGCACTCCAGTAAATAGCCAAGACCTCGTTCACATGTTAACAATGGGGATTTACAGTCAGAGCTAACACCTTTTGGGGGTAGGAGACCATTAGCCCAGAGACAACCTTCCTTTGTGTGCCAGTTTCTCTAAACTTCTCAAAACCTGATTTCTTTTTGTTTAACTAAGTTGGAAATGAGACATTTGTACCACTCACTCTGAGACATTTTAAATGATACTAAACATAATAATCATTCACATTAAAGCACATATATATTCTTGTGTGAGTCTTTAGGCGTGAGAGGGAGTGAGACTGTATGGGCGAAGTCAGATATTAAAGGGATACTCCACTTTTTTTTGTAAATAGGCTCCTTCTCCAGCTCCCCCAGAGTTAAACAGTTTTACCGTTTTCTAATCCATTCAGCCGAACTCTGGTTCTGACGGTACCAGTTGTAGCATAGCTTAGCATAGATCCTTGATTCTGATGAGTCCAGTAGCATTTCTTTCAAAATGACCAACGAGTTTCAATATTTTTCCTATAAGCTTAACTCTTCGTCACGTTGGTTTGTTGACGGCAAGTGCTTCGTCATATCATTACGCTGCTGCCCATGGCACGGCCGCACAGTTCCTGGATTCTTACGCCGGGATGAGAGTAGCTCCTGCCATATAGGCTTGGAAAATCACAACTTTTCATTTTCCGTCGATCTTAGTACACGCTACGGTTTAAACTACAGAAGAGTCAAGCTTTAAATAGGAAAAATATTGAAACTCGTTGGTCATTTTGAAAGAAATGCTACTGGACTCATCAGAATCAATGATCTATGCTAAGCTATGCTACAAGTGGTGCCGTCAGACCCGGAGTTCGGCTGAATGGATTCGAAAACGGTAAAACTGTTTAACTCTGGGGGAGCTGGAGAATGAGCCTATTTACAAAAAAAGAGGAGTATCCCTTTAACTTCCAGCAAGGTCCTTTGTCTCATAGACCAGTTTATCTCTCCATGATATGGGGATGTTTAGTGTTGGGCTTATTCATCACACACCCCAGATCAGTTTGAGTGCATCAACATACTTAAAGAGGTCATGTTGCCTTATGCCGAAGAGGAAATGGGTGTTTCAACAAGACACCGACCCAAACACACCATAAGCAAGCAGCATCTTGGTTCCAGAGCAACAAGATGGACGTTACGGAGTGGCCAGCCCGATCCCGGACCTTAACCCAACAGAACACTAGTGGGGTGACTTCAAAAGTCTTTGGAGGAAACACCTAGCCGGACAAGCTGGACCCACATCAAGATGTTGGGTCTGGGATCTCACCATTGGCAGGGCTCAATCCGAGGGGCGGGATAACGCTTGTCTTTCAGATTCCCTCGGCACGCTATAGGATAGCGCTAGCGCTACAACCGACCGGAGCACCGGAGAAGGAGGCGCAGTCCGAGTGACGGGAGTCAGTCCATGGTGTTCCGCGTATGGGGTGTGGTGGGGAAGTTTCCTGTAAGCCAACACATGTTATGGTAATGGAGCCCGACGGCTGTCGCGGAACCGCCGCAACTCTGCCGGCATTAGGCCCGCCCCCGACTCTACACACGATGTGATTGGCCTGACTAGAGTTTGGTTGAGCGGAGAGTTGCAGACACTGCTATTTATATGAACAGAACCTAATATTCCTTTTTCCTCCCTTTCTATAAAGTAATAACAGATTTTATACTTTTTTCTTTCTGTATTGTTTTCGAATAGAATGTGCCGTGCTCCCAAGGCATTTGTGTGTATTTAAATAAAAGTTATTATAAGGATTTTGAGCTTTACTCACTTTTTTAAACACATGGGCCTCATTCATAAAACATTCGTAAATATACGAGTAAATATGTGAGTGATCTGCGCGTAAAGAGACCTTCCCGAAAATTCTTCTCCTGATTCACAAATACTTCGTAAACGTCAGATGTGATAGTGAAACGTGTGTGTGTGTGTTATGAATTCCAATCTGTCGTAAATGGGACGCGCGTTCACGCTCATTCTCAATTACCATAAATCCCGCCCATTAAATCCGACTGACAACTATATATGGGCATCATACTATGACACCAAACGAAGGATTTCAACATGTCTTCTTAAAAGCGAATGAAAAATAAAAATTTCTCATTATCAGATAATATTTTATTATCAGAAGTTCATTCAAAACGCCACATAACAGGGCCGGATTAACCATTGGGCAATTGCCCAGGGGCCCAGGACATCTAAGGGGCCCTGGGCACCGTCAAATATTATGTCAAATATTATGATTAAAATGTCTCCACGATCTGCTTTTGAATAAATATCGTAGGATCGTGCATTCTATCAGTTTGCAGTTCTGGCGCCTCCGTCTCAACTGTACAGCGCGACGTATATTCACATGAAATGCAGAGGAACGGGACACTGTAGTTTATAAAAATTAATTATTTGCATGTGCTTTAAAGCCTTGCCGGTTAAACATGTCATTCGCTGCTGATGCGCTGTTCTAACGGGCGCTTTTCTGAGCGCAATAACGTTACACCCGCCGACGCGCGCATGCACTAAAAGCCTACAGCGCCTGTTATTTCAAGCGTACATAGTGGCGTATCAGGTCCTAAAAAAAAGCAAGCTTGGCAGATATTACAGACGCAGTTACTGGAGTTTCATCTGTTAATCGAACAGTCCCAGAAGTGAAGAGAAAATGGTTCGACATGAAGCACGACTGCAAAAAACGAATTAGTTCACTTCGAAAAAATATAGCCGAGCCGTATTGAGCAATTAATTATGTGATTAAAGTGTTCCGTTTGCAGATGCTATTACTGGCTCTTATAATAAAAGTAAAAAGAAAAAACATATGTAATTAATATAATAGCTATTTTTTCAAAATGCTGTGTAAATATGTCCCCGATTAAGGTGAATTAAAATGCAGCCTTATTCATGAGAAAAACGTTCGGAAGTTAAACGCATATTTACGCGTGGTTGGGAGCAGGTGTAGATTTCTTTCGTACCAACTAACATTTGGAAAATACGAACATTTTAATGAATCCGAAAATTTACGCCAGAACCACTTTACACACGATTTACACAAGAATTCGTTCTGCTCGTGTTTCATGAATGAGACCCACTGCTATTATGTTGAACTGTGTATCAGAGGAAAGTGGGCAAAGAAGACCTGTCCCTTTAAGAAGTTTACGTTCAGATGAAGTGATAACGGCACAGGGAACATCTGAATGCTGTCTTCATCTTAGTTTATTTTATTTGCTGTATTTTATTGTAATTGTGTATTTCTGAACAACGAATCGAGTCGCAAAACTGATTTTTTTTTTTTTTTTTTTTTTTTTTTTTTTAAGAATTACAACTATGGTCAAGGCGGTACACTGAGTAAACAAAACAAAAAAATACAAATATATAAAGAAACAGTGACCAACTTAAAAGTTAAATAAAAAAAGTGAAAATCTAACTGCAGCTTTCTTATTTTTAAACACAACACTTGAAAAACAAAGGCTTATTTCCTCCAAATGTACATTTATAAATGCTAAATATGGCTAAAATAAGTAGCAGATTAATTAAGTGATATTCCTTATGAGAAGATTTGTGATGGAAGGAAAACACAAACGCGTCCGAACACGTGACACTCTGACGTCATCAGTGTTTGAGCGACAGCAGGGGATTCTTACCGATTTTTACCAAATCACGAAAACAACATGACACACACACACACACACACACACACACACACACAGTGTTCCAGCAGAAGATACTCGGTAATGGTTCATCTGGTAAGATTTGAGTGTAATTTTTTGGTGACTTATTCCCAATAATGGTTTTTATTTACTTAAATATTTTATTATTGGTTTAATTTGTATTTTCTGTTTGCGGTATAAAGTCTCTAATTTAAATAAATTCATAAAAGGAATAGTTTTGTCATCGTTTCTGGATCGAATGTTAATTTTTGGACGAACTGGAATCTGTCCCTTTAATAAAAGTGAAGAGCGGAAGTGGTCATCATGCAGCCGGAAGTGTTTGTGTGTTTGCACTCACTGAAGCGACATCATGGGACGAGAGTCACGGTAAATCTTTTCATGTTTATTCAATTTCATTTGATTTTCACGTTTAACTCTTTTAGTAATATTTCCAGTGTGAATTACAAGCGTTTATTATGAAGGTGTTATTAATACCGCTGCGCTGCGAATGAAACAATCATAATTATACGACGTGAACTCTACGTTTGAGCTGCTCAGTTCTACACCACTAACTAAACTAACTCACTCACTCACTCACTAACTGACTCCCTCACTAATGTTTGCAATGAGCGGTTTGCTCGAGGCCACGCAGAGGAGCTCGTGTGTGTGTGTGTGTGTGTGTGTGTGTGTGTGTGTGTGTGTGTGTGTGTGTGTGTGTGTGTGTGTGTGTGTGTGTGTGTGTGTGAATAGCTCTGCTGTATTAGCGCCATTATGTTGTTTACATCACAATTAAATTCAGTTTAATTCATTGCGTCATAACAACGCAGTCAGCTTCCATAAAATTACCTTACAAATTTTACTATTATGTCTAATTTACAGATATATGTTGACCTCTGTTGTAAATAATAATAATTAATAATAATAGTTGTTATTATTTAATAATATATTATTATTTTATAATATTAAATATAGTTTTTTTCCCAGTCTTTTTAACTTTGTGTATATGATGTGGAGCCAGTATAATCAAACATAAGTTCTATCGTTTTCAGTTGAAACACAAAACAAAACTGTTTAAAGTCACCATGAAATCATTAGACAATTATTTTTTTAATAGAATTTTGCCATGTTTATTATAAATGATTTATCTGGACATTGTCTCACATTTCATGATTTCGATTCACAAGCTCGTGATTCAATTCTAACTGCGATCCATTAATTTGTGTATATATGAATATATATTTGGATAAAAGCTTCTACCAAATGCATAAATGTAAATATATGTATATATATATATATATATATATATGAGGTACAGTAATGGCACATTTTCTGCTGTAAACTCAGTCAGTTTGTGAACATTATAACAGTGAAGGTTAACGTAAGCTTAAGGAAGTTTGCATAATAATAAAAGTTTATTACTAACTTTATAATTACATAATTATGTTTCAACTCCAATTTACTTATTTATTTTTTTAATGCAAACATTGAAATAGTGGCCGTCATAAAAGTTTGACGGATTTCTTTAAATGCACATTAAACTGGCTATTGAAGAACAGTAAATAATACAGTGCACACGCATCAGAAGCACCTCTGGAGTTATTAATCTGTAGACGCGAGTTATTAATCTGTAGACGCGAGTTATTAATCTGTAGACGCGAGTTATTAATCTGTAGACGCGAGTTATTAATCTGTAGACGCGAGTTATTAATCTGTAGACGCGAGTTATTAATCTGTAGACGCGAGTTATTAATCTGTAGACGCGAGTTATTAATCTGTAGACGCGAGATATTAATCTGTAGACGCGAGATATTAATCTGTAGACGCGAGTTATTAATCTGATTGGTCAATCGCTCCATCCAGCGGTATATTATTCCCAGATGTCTCTGTCTCCCACACTCTCTACACACTCTCTACTCACTCGCTACACACTCTCTACACACTCTCTACTCACTCGCTTCACACTCTCTACTCTCTCGCTACTCACTCTCTACTCTCGCTACTCACTCTCTACTCACTCACTTCACACTCGCTACTCACTCGCTACTCGCTCTCTACTCACTCGCTACACACTCTCTGCTCACTCGCTACTCACTAGCTACACACTCTCTACTCACTCGCTACTCACTCGCTACACACTCTCTGCTCACTCGCTACTCACTCGCTACACACTCTCTACTCTCTCGCTACTCACTCGCTACTCACTCTCTACTCACTCACTTCACACTCGCTACTCACTCGCTACTCGCTCTCTACTCACTCGCTACACACTCTCTACTCACTCGCTACACACTCTCTACTCTCTCGCTACTCACTCTCTACTCTCGCTACTCACTCTCTACTCACTCACTTCACACTCGCTACTCACTCGCTACTCGCTCTCTACTCACTCGCTACACACTCTCTACTCACTCGCTACACACTCTCTACACACTCTCTACTCACTCGCTACACACTCTCTACTCACTCGCTACTCACTCTACACACTCTACACTCTCTCTACTCACACTCTACACTCTCTCTACACTCTACTCACTCTCTACTCTCTCGCTACTCACTCTCTACTCACTCTCTACTCACTCGCTACACACTCTACACTCTCTCTACTCACTCGCTACTCACTCTCTACTCACTCACTTCACACTCTCTACTCACTCGCTATTCTCTCGCTACTCACTCACTTCACACTCGCTATTCTCTCACTCGCTACTCGCTCTCTACTCACTCGCTACACACTCTCTACTCACTCGCTACTCACTAGCTACACACTCTCTACTCACTCGCTACACACTCTCTACTCACTCGCTACACACTCTCTACACACTTACTACTCACTCGCTTCACACTCTCTACTCTCTCGCTACTCACTCTCTACTCTCGCTACTCACTCGCTACTCTTTAGTCGATACTCACTCTCTACTCTCTCGATACTCTCTCGCTACTCACTCTCTACTCTCTCGCTACTCACTCTCTGCTCACTCGCTACTCACTCGCTACACACTCTCTACTCTCTCGCTACTCACTCTCTACTCTCGCTACTCACTCTCTACTCACTCACTTCACACTCGCTACTCACTCGCTACTCGCTCTCTACTCACTCGCTACACACTCTCTACTCACTCGCTACTCACTCTCTACTCTCTCGCTACTCACTCTCTGCTCACTCGCTACTCACTCTCTACTCACTCTCTACTCACTCGCTACACACTCTACACTCTCTCTACTCACTCTCTACTCTCGCTACTCACTCTCTACTCACTCACTTCACACTCGCTACTCACTCGCTACTCGCTCTCTACTCACTCGCTACACACTCTCTACTCACTCGCTACTCACTCTCTACTCTCTCGCTACTCACTCTCTACTCTCTCGCTACTCACTCTCTGCTCACTCGCTACTCACTCGCTACACACTCTCTACTCTCTCGCTACTCACTCTCTACTCTCGCTACTCACTCTCTACTCACTCACTTCACACTCGCTACTCACTCGCTACTCGCTCTCTACTCACTAGCTACACACTCTCTACTCACTCGCTACTCACTCACTACACACTCTCTGCTCACTCGCTACTCACTCGCTACACACTCTCTACACACTTACTACTCACTCGCTTCACACTCTACTCACTCTCTACTCACTCTCTACTCTCTCGCTACTCACTCTCTACTCTCTCGCTACTCACTCTCTACTCTCTCGCTACTCACTCGCTACTCTTTAGTCGATAAAGTTGTCTCGCCGTGTCTGGCCCGTCTCTGCCTCAGGCACTACCGGAAGCGCTCCAGCTCGAGGGCCAGGTCCACCAGCAGGTCTAAGAGCCGCTCGCCCGACTCCAAGCGCTCGAAGAAAGAGGATCCGGCCGGGTCACGAGCCCGCGAGCGCAGCAGGAGAGAACGCACTCGCAGCAGAGAGAGAAGGAGGTCACGCTCCAGAGACCGCAAGAGGCCGAGGTCAGGACACACACACACACACACACACACTCACACACTGCTGTCATGTGCTCACGGCCCTGTCACGTCTCTCCACAGGCGCTCCAGGAGTCGGGACAGGAGACGCACTAGCCGAGAGCGCAGGAGGAGCAAGAGCAGGAGCAGAGGGAGGAGGTCAGCCACACACAAACACACACACACACACACACACACACACACACACACACACACACACACACACACACACACACACACACGGGAGGAGGTCAGCCTCTCTCTCTCTCTCACACACACACAAGGGAGGAGGTCAGCCTCTCTCTCTCACACACACACACACACACACACACACACACGGGAGGAGGTCAGCCTCTCTCTCTCTCTCACACACACACACTCACACTCTCTCTCACACACACACACACACACACACACACGGGAGGAGGTCAGCCTCTCTCTCTCTCTCACACACACACAAGGGAGGAGGTCAGCCTCTCTCTCACACACACACACACACACACACACACACACACACACACACACACACACACACACACACACACACGGGAGGAGGTCAGCCTCTCTCTCTCTCTCACACACACACAAGGGAGGAGGTCAGCCTCTCTCTCACACACACACACACACACACACACACACACACACACACACACACACACACACACACGGGAGGAGGTCAGCCTCTCTCTCTCTCTCACACACACACAAGGGAGGAGGTCAGCCTCTCTCTCACACACACACACACACACACACACACACACACACACACACACACACACACACACACACACACACACAAGGGAGGAGGTCAGCCTCTCTCTCTCTCTCACACACACACACACACACACACACACACACACACACACACACACACACGGGAGGAGGTCAGCCTCTCTCTCTCTCACACACACACACAAGGGAGGAGGTCAGCCTCTCTCTCTCACACACACACACACACAGGGATTAAAGTTCTTCGTCGCTACAACGGATTTCCGTTAATTGCAGAGAGTCTATGATGGATTTCCGTCAGTATCCTGTTCTTATCTCTCAAATTCACTTTTAATAATTTTAAGGCTGAAAATATGCTTACATTTCTCAAATAGTGTAATAAGTGTCTTAATTTGAGTTTGAGTAGGTCATTAAGGAGAGGCGAGGTGTATTCACCCTGCTGAGGGGATGTGGTGTAGCCTGGAGTGGAGCACAAGCACGCTCCTCTCTGCACTAAGCGTTCTGTGATCACTCCGCTCCGGCTCCAGCCAGCTGTCAGGCTAACGTGCCCATCTCTAGGTGTGGTGACCGGTGTGAGGATGTGCGGCTAGAATAGTTTTGAAGATAAGCAGCTTTGTCATTAAAGTATGAGAAATGTGTGTAACGGCTTCTGTGACCGTGGTTTGTCTTGTCGAAGCTCTTGAAGCGCTAATGCTAACGCTAGCTAGAGTCTAATGATGCTGATGTTCCAGCAAGGAGAAGCCGGAGAATGGAGATCAGTGCGCTGACAAGAAGAAGATCAAGGAGGAGAAGGAGGAGGAGAAGCCTGAAGACGTGAGTGCTGTCCACTTCTAATGATCCCAGATCAGTGTGTGCCTCAGTGCGCTCTAACGCCATGACTCCGCAGCAAGACTTCGACCAGAACACGCTGGAGGAGGAGATGAGGAAGAGGAAGGAGCGCGTGGAGAAGTGGAGGGAGGAGCAGAGGAAGAAGGCCATGGAGAACATCGGCGAGATCAAGAAGGAGCTGGAGGAGATGAAGCAGGGCAAGAAGTGGAGCCTGGAGGATGATGACGGTCAGTGGCCCTCACACACCGCTACACACACACCGCTACACACACCGCTACACACACCGCTACTCACACACCGCTACTCACACACCACTACACACACACCGCTACTCACACACCGCTACACACACACCGCTACACACACACACCGCTACACGCACACACCGCTACACACACACCGCTACACACACACACCGCTACACACACACACCGCTACTCACACACCGCTACTCACACACCGCTAAACACACCGCTACTCACACACCGCTACACACACGCCGCTACTCACACGCCGCTACTCACACCGCTAGTCACACACCGCTACACACACACCGCTACTCACACACCACTACTCACACACCGCTACTCACACACACCGCTACACACACACACCGCTACACACCCACACCGCTACACACACACACCGCTACTCACACACACACCGCTACACACACACACAAACACACAGCTATTCACACACCGCTACTCACACACACACCGCTACACACACACCGCTACTCACACACCGCTACTCACACACACCGCTACTCACACACCGCTACACACACACCGCTACTCACACACCACTACTCACACACCGCTACTCACACACACCGCTACACACACACACCGCTACACACACACACCGCTACACACCCACACCGCTACACACACACACCGCTACTCACACACACACCGCTACACACACACACAAACACACAGCTATTCACACACCGCTACTCACACACACACCGCTACACACACACACACACACACAGCTACTCACACACACACCGCTACTCACACACACACACACACCGCTACTCACACACCGCTACTCACACACCGCTACACACACACCGCTACTCACACACCGCTACACACACTGCTACACACACACACCGCGCTACACACACACACCGCTACACATACTCGCTCAGGCCATCCTCACACACCGCTACTCACACACACCGCTACTCACACACACCGCTACTCACACACACCGCTACACACACACACACCGCTACACACACACACCGCTACACACACACACCGCTACACACACACACCGCTACACACACACACCGCTACACACACACACACCGCTACACACACACACCGCTACACACACACACCGCTACTCACACACACACACACACACCGCTACTCACACACTCGCTCAGGCCATCCTCACACACCGCTACACACACTCGCTCAGGCCATCCTCACACACCGCTACACACACTCGCTCAGGCCATCCTCACACACCGCTACACACACTCGCTCAGGCCATCCTCACACACCGCTACTCACACACACCGCTACTCACACACACCGCTACTCACACACACCGCTACACACACACACACCGCTACACACACACACACCGCTACACACACACACCGCTACACACACACACCGCTACACACACACACCGCTACACACACACACCGCTACACACACACACACCGCTACACACACACACCGCTACACACACACACCGCTACTCACACACACACACACACACACCGCTACTCACACACTCGCTCAGGCCATCCTCACACACCGCTACACACACTCGCTCAGGCCATCCTCACACACCGCTACACACACTCGCTCAGGCCATCCTCACACACCGCTACACACACTCGCTCAGGCCATCCTCACACATGTTCTTGTGTGCCGTAACCCGACCGACCCAATTTTTGATTTGTTTTCCCTTTAGTCCGACAGACTTGGCGGTTGTAAACTTGCGTCGATTTTTACTCTTCAACAACAACTAATACAAATGCAATAAAATAATATTAATTATATTTAAGTATTGTGAATATAAATTGCCTAGACCTACAGACAAACGTACTGGCCGTATACAACTATATATATATATATAATGTGTGATATTTGAGTATTTTGAGTGTAGGGAGACTGATTCAATGATGTCATTGGTTGTAGTTTTCAACAGGAGTATTAAGTGTTCATGTTCAGTGTTCATGTTCAACTCTACACTCAGATTCATCACTGGGAATTAAGTCTGATTGAAGCAAGAAGCTGTGCATGTAAACGCTGTGTGTGTGTGTGTGTGTGTGTGTGTGTGTGTGTGTGTGTGTGTGTGTGTGTTCAGATGATGACGAGGAGACTCAGGCCCCGGTGGAGCCGGACCCGGACGAGGAGGAGCCGGAGAAGGAGCCCGCCGTCGAGCTGGAGGAGGTGATGGAGGAGGAGGCCGGGGAGGAGCTCGACCCGCTCGACGCCTACATGGAGGAGGTCAAGGAGGAGGTCAAGAAGTTCAACATGGGCACCATGAAGGGAGGAAACGACAAGGTACTTCCAGTGGGTTAACCTGCCGTGTGTGGCTCATCAGAGTAGAAGATGCTCCACACGAGCGTGGCGTGAGGCTCAGTACGGGTAAACCCTGAAAGCAGCCGTATTGATGATGAGGAGCTTAAAGCGCTGAATTACTGAAAGACGATATATGTCAGGGTGTCCGCGGAGTCATAAAAAGTCATAAAATGTCTTAAATTTAATAATAAGAATTTTAGGCCATAAAAAGTCATAAAAACGTCCGGATTTTCCGTACAAGGTCATAAATTACATTTAGCCACGTCTTAAATTGATATGTTCGTTCATTCATTGGTTCTATCCTTGCCTTTTCCCCCCGAAAATGCGCTGGCGGCATAATGTTAAATGCGCCAAAAGCGGAACGAAAAAACTAATTTGACTCGCGCGCCACACAGACCGTTTATCCGCTCGGCTCAAAGTCCAAACGGCAGCGCAGCGCGAGCTCACTAGAGCTGATGCGTTTACTCTGATCGCTCTCGGTCACGAGATCCAGTGAGAAGCGCTTGAATTCAGCGAAGAACACGTCTCAGTGATTTAAACCAGTTTAAAGGCAGATGAAGCGGCGCTGACGAACAGGAGAAACACTGAGCGCAGCGATACAGTCTGAAGCTTTTCCGTCTACACATTCCCATCATGCACCATGGATTTACTATAACTGCACCATGTGGGATATACATATTGAATTGTATTATATTATTATTGTAGACAATGTATTAAAGGACTAATGGAATATATTTACAGTATTTAATAATGCATTTAGGCTACTGTTTTTCGTACATTTCATGAAGATATCAGTCAACACAAACCTGTTTCAAGACTTGACCCCCATTAGCACATGCAGAAACTAAGAAATTAGTTTTCCAATAAAGATATTTATTTTATTAACGACCTAATGTCAAATGTTTGAATGTTCTACCTCAGATTTGTGAAATGTTCCCCTGTTTGGCAAGTGTTTGTCATGATATGTTCTGACAATAAAGAGTACCGGTAACATTAGTCTAAAACCACAATTAACGCTCTACAACTTTCACTTAGGAGCAAAAATATGCCTTTAAACTTGAAAGAAATAAAGATTTGACATTTATCGTGATAATTATCTATATCGACTAATATAAAAGTTATTTTTCGTAATTCGTGTAATAGGTCATACATTTAAATTATAATGGTCATAAAAAGGTCTTAAGTCTTACATTTGACTGACTAAACCCTGCAGAAACCCTGATATGTGGAAGTAGTGTTTAATTTTACTGATAAAAACAATCTTTTCACTGTTAACCCTGCAGCCCGTCTGATGGCTATGAGTGTGATATTGCTCATATAAATATCAGAGTATATGATCCAGCTTTCTTTCTTCAGCTCAATCATATATTCATGGGAGAATAATCAGTTTGAACAAGGAAAGCGAGATCTTTGTCCTCTCAGTGGTTGCAGTCACCGCAGTCATTGCATCCGCTGCACTTTATTTCCAGCGTTTTGTTTTTTGTTTTAAATCTATTTACCTTTTTAGAATTTGAAAGATAATAAAGATATTGTTTGATAAGTGAGATCTCTGATTGGAGTCCTTGAAAACCAAAAAAGTAGTGCTTGAAAAGTCCTTGAAAGTCCTGTAATCTGCTTTGACGGAGTGTGTACGAGCCCTGTGTTAATGATGTGCGCTGTGTGTCAGCAGAAAGGAGGCATGTCTGTGACTAAAGTGATGACGGTGATGAAGACGAGGAAGATGCCGCACACCCAGAAGAAGAAGGGAGAGCTGATGGAGAACGACCAGGACGCCATGGAGGTACAGCCACATCTGTGCCTGAGACTCACTGAGACTGAGACTGAGACTCACTGATACTGACTGATACTGACTGATACTGACTGATACTGACTGAGACTGACTGAGACTGACTGAGACTGACTGAGACTGACTGAGACTCACTGAGACTCACTGAGACTCACTGAGACTCACTGAGACTGACTGAGACTGACTGAGACTGACTGATACTCACTGAGACTCACTGAGACTCACTGAGACTCACTGAGACTCACTGAGACTCACTGAGACTCACTGAAAGATTGACTGATGCCTGTTTTCTGAGAACAAATTTATTGGTTGTTGATTGTTTTACGTCACTATGACTACGCTAGGACTTGCGATAATATCAAACATGTTTGATATGAAAGACTAGAGAAAGACTGGCATAAATCGGGTCGCCGACTGCAGATTATCCCCTCACATTTAACGATCGAGACGACGGGAGCGCGCCGAGACTTCAGTAAGATTCCTAAAGACTGCCGGTCTTTAGTCTGGGACTGTGAAAATCCTTTGGTGTACGCCCGGCATAAGACTGACTGAGACTCGCTGAGACTGACTGAGACTCGGTGAGATGCTGTAGAGAATCTGCATGTCATATTTCACCAAAACCATTACATGTTCATATGGCCGTTTCATGACGAGTTGCCACACAGTCAAAACCTCACATTATTCAGACTCCAGATATAATTTTTCACCATTTTCTAAACTATAGAGAATAAATTGATGATGTGAGAAATATTGAAGTCTGAATACCCTCCTCCCAGTTTTCATTTTCGTGTGTGTGTGTGTGTGTAGTATTCGTCAGAGGAAGAGGTCGTGGACTTGCAGACGGCACTCACAGGCTTTCAGACGAAACAGAGGAAAGTTCTGGAGCCGGTCGATCATCAGAAGATCGAATATGAGCCGTTCCGCAAGAACTTCTACGTGGAAGTGCCGGAGCTGGCCCGCATGAGCCCCGAAGGTCTCACACACACACACACACACACACACACACACACACACACACACACACACACACACACACACACACACACACACACACACACACACACACACACACACACACACACACACACACACACACACACACACACACACTCTCTGCTCCACACACACACACACTCTCTGCTCCACACACACACACTCTCTCTGCTCCACACACACACACTCTGCTCCACACACACACACTCTGCTCCACACACACACACTCTGCTCCACACACACACACTCTGCTCCACACTCACACACTCTGCTCCACACTCACACACTCTGCTCCACACACACACACACACTCTGCTCCACACACACACACACACTCTGCTCCACACACACACACACACTCTGCTCCACACACACACACACACTCTGCTCCACACACACACACACACTCTGCTCCACACACACACACACTCTGCTCCACACACACACACACTCTGCTCCACACACACACACACTCTGCTCCACACACACACACACACACACACACACACACACACACACACACTGCTCCACACACACACACACACTCTGCTCCACACACACACACTCTGCTCCACACACACACACTCTGCTCCACACACACACACTCTGCTCCACACACACACACTCTGCTCCACACACACACACTCTGCTCCACACACACACACTCTGCTCCACACACACACACTCTGCTCCACACACACACACTCTGCTCCACACACACACACTCTGCTCCACACACACACACACTCTGCTCCACACACACACACTCTGCTCCACACACACACACACTCTGCTCCACACACACACACTCTGCTCCACACACACACACACTCTGCTCCACACACACACACACTCTGCTCCACACACACACACACTCTGCTCCACACACACACACACTCTGCTCCACACACACACACTCTGCTCCACACACACACACTCTGCTCCACACACACACACTCTGCTCCACACACACACACACTCTGCTCCACACACACACACACTCTGCTCCACACACACACACACTCTGCTCCACACACACTCTGACTGAGGCACAGTACTGGAGAGTTCTGTTGATCCGACAGAACCTGCGTCACAAACATCAGTACCGTATGTTCCGGACTATAAGTCGCTCCGGAGTATAAATCGCATCAGTCATAAAATGCGTCATGAAGAGGAAAAAAACATATATAAGTCGCATTTATTTAGAAATTTATTTCACAAAATCCAAGACCAAGAACAGAGATTTAATCTGGAAAGGTTTCTCAGCTGCACAACACAGAGCAACAGCTGAATAGTGTCCGGTGTGTTAGAGTAACAGGGTAACGGGGTTTCCCGCAGCACTGTGGAACTAAGGCGTCCGCATAAGCAACAAGCGTGGGCGGTAATGCACTCTGTGCGTGTGTGTGTGTGTGTGTGCGTGTGCGCGCGCGGGAGAATAAAACGATTAAATATGTCAGGGTGGTGATGGCGCAATGGATAAGACACATGCCTTTGGTGTGAGAGACCCGGGTTCGAATCCACTGTGAGACACCAATGTGTCCCTGAGCAAGACACTTAACCCCTAGTTGCTCCAGAGGCGTGCGACCTCTGACATATATAGCAATTGTAAGTCGCTTTGGATAAAAGCGTCAGCTAAATGAATAAATGTAAATATAAATATCTATGAATAAAACATATAAAAACTAATACATTGTTATTCAGAAAAGCAACAAGAACAAAAACAAAATAGAAGCGGTTTACAGGCCAGAGTTTCTGTTTGTAACATGTTAACAGCGTTGAGCGATGTAGCCAATCACAGACATGTGTTGGTTTCTGGAACGCAATGGCCAATCAGAAGCATTTAAGACAGAATCCCCTCACCGCTCAAACGGACTTTCTGTTCAGTGCTGAATTCTGCTGGCAAATCCTCCGATTATAAAAGATATTATGAAAGATTTATTCTGCAGTCGGCTTTATTGATAATAACAGAGATGTGTGAGATCGCGATGAACTGATGTCAGCTTTCAGGAATTATTAAGGGAGCGAACCATGCACACCACCTTCTTGCTTTTATGTTAAATTAACAGTGGTTAGTGAATGTTAATGCTTTAATAACAAATCATTTATCAGGAGCATTTATGCTGATGTGTATGGTGGCGACACGTAGGCTAACACAGTTACGTTACACCTTAACTAACACATGTTCTGCGGGAAACCCCACACAACAGCACACAGAACATATACTTGAGGCTGAATAGGCTAAACTAACGTTAGCCAGCGAGTCCAGCAAGTTACCGGTCCGCAAGTTCACCAGC
Organism: Phoxinus phoxinus; assembly: GCF_949152265.1. Taxonomy (NCBI): domain Eukaryota; kingdom Metazoa; phylum Chordata; class Actinopteri; order Cypriniformes; family Leuciscidae; genus Phoxinus; species Phoxinus phoxinus. The sequence continues at coordinate 515,408 of NC_136892.1, forward strand.
TCCCGATCTCACTCCTCAACACTGAACTCTTCATCCTCGGTGTCGCTTCTGAACAACTCCGCTAACTAGAGCGCCCTCTCGCGGCTGCAGACGGTCATGCTTTCTCTCGGTTCATCTCAGTCAGTATGAAGTCATTTTGATATATAAGTCACACCGGACTATAAGTCGCAGGACCAGCAAAACTATGAAAAACGTGACTTATAGTCTGGAAAATACGGCACATGATTCATAATGCTGTCTGTAAATGACAGTTGTATATGGGTGATGTTGGCAGAACACTCCCCGCGTGCGCTAGCGAGGGCGTCTCCAGTGTGCTATGCAGATCATCATAACCTCCGCTTACAGCTGACCATCGCACTCAGAGAACGAGTGTGCAAATAATCATGTTTTCATGTGTCAAGCTGTAACTTTATAAGTGAACCTCAGGAAACATTAAATAATTATTAAATGTCCATGTCATAACCCTTTAAATAAGGAGAAAGCTTTCTGAATTGATGATTTCACTGATGATAGTGTAGCGATTGCTCTTATGAACCTGTTACTACATCATGATGATGTTCGAGATCCATCAGAGCCTGCTCTTCAGTGATGCACTGTTACCCATGATGCTCAGTGAGCTGATGATGCGTGTCCTCCGCTGTTACCCATGATGCTCAGTGAGCTGATGATGCGTTTCCTCCCTAGAGGTGAACGAGTACCGTCTGGAGCTGGAGGGCATCGTGGTCAAAGGCAAAGGCTGCCCGAAGCCCATCAAGTCCTGGGTGCAGTGTGGCATCTCCATGAAAGTGATGAACGCGCTGAAGAAGTGAGTATCATCTCACACACAAACACACACACACACACCCTGAGGAAGATCTTCAGTGTGTGCCGTGTGATCGGACAGTAATACACACGGCTAATCCCAGTGCTCGTGAGCAGAGCTGCTTCTGTGTGTGAGTGTGTGTGTGTGTGTGTGAGTGTGTGTGTGTGTGTGGCTGTAAGTAGCTGAGAGCGGAAGCCAAACACACTCGATCTCCTCGTCCTCGTGACGCGCTGGATGAGGAGCAGCGCATGACTCTAGCCGTAACTCTGCTCTCTAACCCTGTGCAGACACAGCTACGAGAAGCCCACGCCGATCCAGGCCCAGGCCATCCCGGCCATCATGTCGGGCCGAGACCTCATCGGCATCGCCAAGACCGGCAGCGGCAAGACCATCGCCTTCCTCCTGCCCATGTTCCGGCACATCCTGGACCAGCGGGCGCTGGGGGAGGGGGAGGGGCCCATCAGTACGTCTCACACACACACACACAAACTCACACACACACACTCTGGACAGCGCCTCCTGCTGGTGCTCTTTATAAACTGCATAATATAAACTTTTGGTCATACCGCCCAGCGCTAGTGCTGACATTTAAATTAGTCACTTGATCTGATGCATGTTCTTACACTGTACTGTTCCTAACCGTAAACCTCTCTCTCACACACACACACACACACACACACACTCACACACAAACTCACACACACACACTCACACACACAGCTGTCATCATGACCCCTACTCGAGAGCTGGCTCTCCAGATCACCAAAGAGTGCAAGAAGTTCTCCAAGTCTCTGGGTCTGCGTGTGGTGTGTGTGTACGGCGGCACGGGCATCAGCGAGCAGGTGTGTATACCCTAAACTACACTACACACTAAACCACACACACACTAACTCAGTGTTGTGTCCTCAGATCGCAGAGTTGAAGCGAGGAGCAGAAATCATCGTCTGCACTCCCGGCCGAATGATCGACATGTTAGGAGCCAACAGCGGTGAGTCATGTGACCAGCGAGTGTGTGTCATGTGACCAGCGTGTGTGTGTGTGTGTGCTGCTCAATACCAGTTCAGTGTGTTTGGCACATGTCCATTATCGTCCGTCACTCGTTGCGATCCCTCTGTCTCTGGACTGGACCCTAGTGGGCCTTACGAACATGAGTCTGTTAAAGACCAGAATCTACAATAATATCAAGATAACTTCCGATAACCCATAACTGTTTATATTTGAAAGCCGATGACCGAAACATTGGCTGATAAATGTAAATCCACATTTTTATATAATATATATTATATTATGAAAAAGTGCTTTCCCCCGCTGTGAACCGTCACCGTTGGCATGTAGAGATGGATGAAGTCAACAGATTTCACTAATAAACTACCGATCTCGGTTTATAAATATAATAATCTTTTAAAGCCGTGTGTACGCCCTGTAATGCGGCTCCGAGTCTCGGGGAACCGTCATCTGACCCTCTGCTGAACAGTGGATCACTCTGCAATATACAGCCGTGTAATATTCTGGCTCTCTTCTTCATTTATGTATTTGTCACCGGACATACGAGCTCAGACTCGCGTCACTAATGCTGTTGAGTAGTGACCCTGGAGCGATCCTCACACTACTTGAGGAAGGCATGAGTGTCAGCCACAGGTAGGCAGATCTCCAACGCCCCAGAATGCAGTGCGGTCACACCCAGTGCCGTGTGTGTGCTGTGAGTGAGCTTAGCTGTGTGTGTGTGTGTGTGTGTGTGGGTCTGGCTTCCACACATGCGAGGTAATCTGTAATATGCTTCTTCATAGGTGCTCCTCTGAGGCGGCTCCTCAGTTAATGTATGATGTGGCTCTTGTGAGTTTTACAGGTTCCCGTGGCCCTGAGACGGTACGCCAGAACGTCTCGATCCGTGGCCCACTCTTGACTAATGTGGCCGTGTTAGCTCTGAGCTGATGCTAGTGTTGCTGTGCGCTGCGTTGTTGATCTGCTACGTGTGCTGTTGTGCCGTCAGGTCGCGTGACGAACCTGCGCAGAGTCACGTATGTGGTGATGGACGAGGCCGACCGCATGTTCGACATGGGCTTCGAGCCGCAGGTCAGTGACTAGCGCTGCTGGAAGGTGTGTGTGTGTGTGTGGTGTGTGGTGTGTGTGTGTGCTGAACAAATTATAAACGCAACACTTTTGTTTTTGCCACAGTGGACAGCCTAAGGCACACCTGTGCAGTAATCCTGCTGTGTAATCAGCACTTGATCTGCACACCTGTGAGCTGGAGGATTACCTCGGCAGAGGAGAAGTGCTCACTAACACAGATTTACACAGATTTGTGAACAATATTAGAGAGAAAGAGGCTTTTGTGTAGATAGAAAAAGTCAGTTCAGCTCATGAAAGATGGGGGCAAAAACAAGTGTAGCGTTTATAATTGTGTTCAGTGTTTTTTAGAGTCGTCACTAACCATTATGTTGGTAATCGAGTAATCGAAGCGTTTCTTTTTTTTCGGGTAATAAATATTAGACCCAAGTGAACAATTGCCTTTTAAAATGACGTAAAATACTTATATAATAACAATGAGGCAATAATAATTAGCTCCACGTATCAAAATTATAAACCATATTTATAAAATGTTTATATTATAAACATATAATAAATAAAATATTCATGAGTTTATATTTATAAACTCATGAAATTATAAACAAGTAATCATGTGGTTGTACTGAACACGGGTAATGTACTGTGGAGCGTTCACTGCTCATACGCTTATCGATCGCAGCCTTGGGGATTTCTCAATAGCACTATATTATGATTTTTAAATGGTCTACTTTTAATATATTGTGCAGCCTTAGAAAATGGTCTAATAATGCAGTTTATGGATTCATGTCAGATTCATTTCTGGTTAATTGACAAGGATAAATTGCAATCGTCAAGGAAGTTTTAAAATTGAATTTAATCGAGGAATCGTATTCTTTTTATGCGATGTACAAAATTGTGGTTTTTACAGTCATTTTTCAGTTTAATATGTTACCGTAGACCGAGACCACAAAAAAAAATCTAATACTAGGTTAACTGAAGTAAAAAATTCTCAAGCAACTATTGAACACAAGTACACAGGCAGTGAAAAATAAGAACAAAAGAAAAACAATAGGACAAATAAACCCAATAGAACAAAGATACAAATGAAATGAAGAGTTATAAGTTTTTCAGGATGGTCTATAAGTGAGAAATACTACAGACATTGAATAAGTAATTAAATGTAAAATAAAACTGCGGTCTTCAGTTTGAATACACACTGATATTTATTAAAGCTACAGAAGTTATTCATTCAAGAGCAGTGAGTGCATTTCTCTTTGTCTGAAATACTAAACTAAGTGTGTTTAAATATAATTATTATTTTTTTTTTTTACAAAGGCTTTACAATATAAAATAATATTTTAACGACATGTTTCTGAAATACTTCCCATCCAGACCGTAGACACTACCACACCCCGCTCATGGTCTTAAAGTCTTTAATTAGATTTTAAAAACCCTGCAGATACCCAGCCCTAGTGGCCTCTGTGTCCTAATATCCCAGAGTGCTTTGCTCTATATGCCCACGAGTGAAGCGTTCTGGCTGTGTGGTCTCGGGCATGCGCACAGTGCCTGTGGTGACGGCTGGTCCGTGATTGGATGTGTGGTGTTGCAGGTGATGCGGATCGTGGATAACGTGAGGCCGGACCGCCAGACCGTGATGTTCTCCGCCACGTTCCCGCGCTCGATGGAGGCGCTGGCGCGCAGGATCCTGTCCAAGCCCATCGAGGTGCAGGTGGGCGGCAGGAGCGTGGTGTGCTCAGACGTGGAGCAGCACGTGGTGAGTCCTGCCTTACTCTAGCTTGGAGTTATGGGTAAGAGTGCTGAAAGCTGCAAGCACATGCGTATATTAACAGTGGGATCAGTCGTTTTTGAAATATGCTGTTGGCCAATGTTGATATTTGAAATCAGCCCAAACAAACACGCCCCTTCTTCATTGCTCCGCCTCCAAAACACACCCCTCCTCCAGAGCTCCGCCTCCAGCCTCCAGAGCTCCGCCTCCAGAGCTCCGCCTCCAGAGCTCCGCCTCCAGAGCTCCGCCTCCAGTCCTAACAGCCCTGCTCCCAGTCGTCTCGATCCCCTGCAAGCGAGTCGAGTGCGCTACCACTGGCGCTAAACTCCTCGTTCACTAGCAGTCGTCAGCGCGACTTTCACTAGCTGTCCACTAGCAGTTTATACAGAAGCGCAACACAGTAATGCTTCACGAAAAAATAAAGCGCAGATGATGAACGAATGACAAGGAAGCACAAAAAACGGTCCTCGGTGTCACCCAGTGGTCCTCTCCTCCACGTCATACTTTCCCTAATGCTGATTGGCTACACGTTTGTTGTTGTGTCGGACCGACTAATATCCAAACAGCATATTTCAAAAACTACTGATCCCACCTTCCCACTGGTCCCCCTGAAGTCAATCATTTCATCCCTTAAAACTAACTTTGTTTTTGAGACTGTCTTTGGTTCACTGCAGTTTTAAGCAGATAATACTCAGCAATGCTGTCGAACTTAGGCTTGTCTTAAAGCAGATTAATAACTCCACATAGAGACACAGACAACATTAACAGCTGGATTTACACCACAGGGGGCCTTTAACTGATCCCAGCAGTGACCGCATCTGTGTGTCCGTGAGAAACTCAGGCTGTGTGTTTGACAGATCGTCATCGAGGAGGAGAAGAAGTTCCTGAAGCTGCTGGAGATCCTGGGTCACTATCAGGAGAAGGGCTCGGTCATCATCTTCGTGGACAAGCAGGAGCACGCCGACGGCCTCCTGAAGGACCTGATGAAGGCCTCGTACCCCTGCATGTCCCTGCACGGAGGTCAGAGGTCATCACTCACATCTGCCCTCACATGCAACCAGATAACCCCTTTTAAGGCCAGACAAGTCATTTGTTGAGATCAAGTTGTAAAGAAAGACTACACGCCCGCGCACATGTATTCAACCGCGCATCTCTATAGACTAAACACAGGTGTAAAGCCAGAGCACTCTCTGTTACTGTGATCTAGTATCTCTGTAAAGCTGCTGTGGAACATCTGTATAGTTAAAGCGCTGTATAACTGAAGGGGACTTGACTGTGTGGTTCCTCAGGCATTGACCAGTACGACAGGGACAGCATCATCAACGACTTCAAGAACGGTGCGTGCCGTCTGCTGGTGGCCACCTCAGTGGCCGCTCGAGGCCTCGACGTCAAGCACCTCATCCTGGTGGTCAACTACAACTGCCCCAACCACTACGAGGACTACGTGCACCGCGCCGGCCGCACCGGGAGAGCCGGCAACAAGGTGAGCGCGAGCGCGTCCGCACACGCGGGGCCGGAGAGAGAGGCGTGTGTGTGTGACGTGTGTGTGACGTGTGTGTGGCGTGTGTGTGGCGTGTGTGTGGCGTGTGTGTGGCGTGTGTGTGGCGTGTGTGTGACGTGTGTGTGACGTGTGTGTGACGTGTGTGTGACGTGTGTGTGACGTGTGTGTGACGTGTGTGTGACGTGTGTGTGACGTGTGTGTGGCGTGTGTGTGGCGTGTGTGTGGCGTGTGTGTGGCGTGTGTGTGACGTGTGTGTGACGTGTGTGTGACGTGTGTGTGACGTGTGTGTGGCGTGTGTGTGGCGTGTGTGTGGCGTGTGTGTGGCGTGTGTGTGGCGTGTGTGTGACGTGTGTGTGACGTGTGTGACGTGTGTGTGTGACGTGTGTGTGTGACGTGTGTGTGTGACGTGTGTGTGTTGCAGGGTTACGCGTACACCTTCATCACTGCGGACCAGGTGCGGTACTCCGGGGACATCCTGAAGGCCCTGGAGCTGTCCTCCACCCCCGTGCCCCCCGAGCTGGAGCAGCTGTGGAGCGGCTTCAAGGAGCAGCAGAAGGCCGTGAGACACGCTTTACTCTCATATCCTCCATACTACACTTTACATCACACGCAGTCATGTGATTACTGCTTATAATTACATGATGTGCCTTTTCATTAATAGATCACAGATCAATATTAGCTGAGAAATTGCCCCCAAAACATCATTTAAAGTCATTATTGGGTTAGATCAGACATTACAGTGATTAGCTATAGAAAGACATATTTTGATTCAACACATCACACATAAACATGAGCTGGCTGTTTAATGCAGCTCAGAGGGGGCATGACTACGATAGAGGATGGATACCCGACCCGAGCCCGACGGGACCCGCCGGTACCCGACGGGCCGGGCCGGGTTCGGACAGATATTTAGAAATGATGTTCGGGTTCGGGTCGGGCTCGGTCACATCAGCGCGATAAGGCATTGAACATTTTAAATTTAAAACAGCTTATGTAGGTAGCCGATGTGCCTGATGCTTTCACTTGATGCAAACGTTCGTTTTTGTGATTAAAATACATGTAAAATATTACCATAACATCCGTCTTCCTGTGTGCGGACATTTGTTTATGTAGCCGTGACAACGAAACGCGTGCATAATGTGCGCGCGCCAGGTGTTAAGAGCGCTTGTTGCTCCGCGCGCTGATGCGCTTGTCCTGTTGACATTTCCGATTGCCTTCCTACAGTTGCTTAATAAAAGCGGGCTTTCCACACAAACAAACGTACAATTGTCATTAGTATGAGAAAAAAATGGGATTTTAACTGTCGGGCTCGGGTCGGGCTCGAACATAAATATCTTGATGCCTGTCGGGCTCGGGTCGGGTTCGGTTACTGCTCTGTCGGACGCGGGCCGGGCTCGGACTGAAAAATTCGGCCCGATCCGCACTCTAGACTACGAATGAAGAATTATATGATACTCTAAATATGAAACTAAAACCGCCAGTAGGTGGCAGCAAGCCCGTCTCAAAGAGTGAGTCATTGAATCATTCACTCAACCGATTCGTTCAGACAGCGGATTCGCTCTGACAGCCGATTCGTTCAGACAGCGGATTCGCTCTGACAGCTGATTCGTTCAGACAGCGGATTCGTTCAGACAGCGGATTCGTTCAGACAGCCGATTCGCTCAGACAGCCGATTCGCTCAGACAGCCGATTCGCTCAGACAGCCGATTCGCTCAGACAGCCGTTTCGCTCAGACAGCCGATTCGTTCAGACAGCCGATTCGCTCAGACAGCCGATTCGCTCAGACAGCCGCTTCGCTCAGACAGCCGATTCGTTCAGACAGCCGTTTCGTTCAGACAGCCGATTCGCTCTGACAGCCGATTCGCTCAGACAGCCGATTCGCTCTGACAGCCGATTCGCTCAGACAGCCGATTCGCTCAGACAGCCGATTCGCTCTGACAGCCGCTTCGCTCAGACAGCCGTTTCGTTCAGACAGCCGATTCGCTCTGACAGCCGATTCGCTCAGACAGCCGATTCGCTCAGACAGCCGATTCGCTCAGACAGCCGATTCGTTCAGACAGCCGATTCGCTCAGACAGCCGATTCGCTCAGACAGCCTCTTCGCTCAGACAGCCGTTTCGTTCAGACAGCCGTTTCGCTCAGACAGCCGATTCGCTCTGACAGCCGATTCGTTCAGACAGCCTCTTCGCTCAGACAGCCGTTTCGTTCAGACAGCCGTTTCGCTCAGACAGCCGATTCGCTCTGACAGCCGATTCGCTCAGACAGCCGATTCGCTCTGACAGCCGTTTCGTTCAGACAGCCGATTCGCTCTGACAGCCGCTTCGCTCAGACAGCCGTTTCGTTCAGACAGCCGATTCGCTCTGACAGCCGATTCGCTCAGACAGCCGATTCGCTCTGACAGCCGATTCGCTCAGACAGCCGATTCGCTCAGACAGCCGATTCGCTCTGACAGCCGCTTCGCTCAGACAGCCGTTTCGTTCAGACAGCCGATTCGCTCTGACAGCCGATTCGCTCAGACAGCCGATTCGCTCAGACAGCCGATTCGCTCAGACAGCCGATTCGCTCAGACAGCCGATTCGTTCAGACAGCCGATTCGCTCAGACAGCCGATTCGCTCAGACAGCCGATTCGCTCAGACAGCCGTTTCGCTCAGACAGCCGATTCGTTCAGACAGCCGATTCGCTCAGACAGCCGATTCGCTCAGACAGCCGCTTCGCTCAGACAGCCGATTCGTTCAGACAGCCGTTTCGTTCAGACAGCCGCTTCGCTCAGACAGCCGATTCGTTCAGACAGCCGTTTCGTTCAGACAGCCGATTCGCTCTGACAGCCGATTCGCTCAGACAGCCGATTCGCTCTGACAGCCGATTCGCTCAGACAGCCGATTCGCTCAGACAGCCGATTCGCTCTGACAGCCGCTTCGCTCAGACAGCCGTTTCGTTCAGACAGCCGATTCGCTCTGACAGCCGATTCGCTCAGACAGCCGATTCGCTCAGACAGCCGATTCGCTCAGACAGCCGATTCGTTCAGACAGCCGATTCGCTCAGACAGCCGATTCGCTCAGACAGCCGTTTCGTTCAGACAGCCGATTCGCTCAGACAGCCGATTCGTTCAGACAGCCGATTCGCTCAGACAGCCGATTCGCTCAGACAGCCGATTCGCTCAGACAGCCTCTTCGCTCAGACAGCCGTTTCGTTCAGACAGCCGTTTCGCTCAGACAGCCGATTCGCTCTGACAGCCGATTCGTTCAGACAGCCGTTTCGTTCAGACAGCCGATTCGCTCTGACAGCCGCTTCGCTCAGACAGCCGTTTCGTTCAGACAGCCGATTCGCTCTGACAGCCGATTCGCTCAGACAGCCGATTCGCTCTGACAGCCGATTCGCTCAGACAGCCGATTCGCTCTGACAGCCGATTCGCTCAGACAGCCGATTCGTTCAGACAGCCGATTCGCTCTGACAGCCGATTCGCTCAGACAGCCGATTCGCTCAGACAGCCGATTCGTTCAGACAGCCGTTTCGTTCAGACAGCCGCTTCGCTCAGACAGCCGATTCGTTCAGACAGCCGTTTCGTTCAGACAGCCGATTCGCTCTGACAGCCGATTCGCTCAGACAGCCGATTCGCTCTGACAGCCGATTCGCTCAGACAGCCGATTCGCTCAGACAGCCGATTCGCTCAGACAGCCGATTCGCTCAGACAGCCGATTCGCTCAGACAGCCGATTCGCTCAGACAGCCGATTCGCTCAGACAGCCGATTCGCTCAGACAGCCGATTCGTTCAGACAGCCGTTTCGTTCAGACAGCCGATTCGCTCTGACAGCCGATTCGCTCAGACAGCCGATTCGCTCTGACAGCCGATTCGCTCAGACAGCCGATTCGCTCAGACAGCCGATTCGCTCAGACAGCCGATTCGTTCAGACAGCCGATTCGCTCTGACAGCCGATTCGCTCAGACAGCCGATTCGCTCTGACAGCCGCTTCGCTCAGACAGCCGTTTCGTTCAGACAGCCGATTCGCTCTGACAGCCGATTCGCTCTGACAGCCGATTCGCTCAGACAGCCGATTCGCTCAGACAGCCGATTCGTTCAGACAGCCGATTCGCTCAGACAGCCGATTCGCTCAGACAGCCGTTTCGTTCAGACAGCCGATTCGCTCAGACAGCCGATTCGTTCAGACAGCCGATTCGCTCAGACAGCCGATTCGCTCAGACAGCCGATTCGCTCAGACAGCCTCTTCGCTCAGACAGCCGTTTCGCTCAGACAGCCGTTTCGCTCAGACAGCCGATTCGCTCTGACAGCCGATTCGTTCAGACAGCCGTTTCGTTCAGACAGCCGATTCGCTCTGACAGCCGCTTCGCTCAGACAGCCGTTTCGTTCAGACAGCCGATTCGCTCTGACAGCCGATTCGCTCAGACAGCCGATTCGCTCTGACAGCCGATTCGCTCAGACAGCCGATTCGCTCAGACAGCCGATTCGCTCTGACAGCCGCTTCGCTCAGACAGCCGTTTCGTTCAGACAGCCGATTCGCTCTGACAGCCGATTCGCTCAGACAGCCGATTCGCTCAGACAGCCGATTCGCTCAGACAGCCGATTCGTTCAGACAGCCGATTCGTTCAGACAGCCGATTCGCTCAGACAGCCGATTCGCTCAGACAGCCGCTTCGCTCAGACAGCCGCTTCGCTCAGACAGCCGTTTCGTTCAGACAGCCGTTTCGCTCAGACAGCCGGTTCGCTCTGACAGCCGCTTCGCTCTGACAGCCGCTTCGCTCTGACAGCCGCTTCGCTCTGACAGCCGCTTCGCTCTGACAGCCGTTTCGCTCAGACAGCCGATTCGCTCAGACAGCCGATTCGCTCAGACAGCCGATTCGCTCAGACAGCCGTTTCGCTCAGACAGCCGATTCGTTCAGACAGCCGATTCGCTCAGACAGCCGATTCGCTCAGACAGCCGCTTCGCTCAGACAGCCGATTCGTTCAGACAGCCGTTTCGTTCAGACAGCCGATTCGCTCTGACAGCCGCTTCGCTCAGACAGCCGTTTCGTTCAGACAGCCGATTCGCTCTGACAGCCGATTCGCTCAGACAGCCGATTCGCTCAGACAGGCGTTTCGTTCAGACAGCCGATTCGCTCTGACAGCCGATTCGCTCTGACAGCCGATTCGCTCTGACAGCCGATTCGCTCAGACAGCCGATTCGCTCAGACAGCCGTTTCGTTCAGACAGCCGTTTCGTTCAGACAGCCGATTCGTTCAGACAGCCGATTCGCTCAGACAGCCGATTCGCTCAGACAGCCGATTCGCTCAGACAGCCGATTCGCTCAGACAGCCGCTTCGCTCAGACAGCCGTTTCGTTCAGACAGCCGATTCGCTCTGACAGCCGCTTCGCTCAGACAGCCGTTTCGTTCAGACAGCCGATTCGCTCTGACAGCCGATTCGCTCAGACAGCCGATTCGCTCAGACAGCCGATTCGTTCAGACAGCCGATTCGGCGTTCACGTGTGTGTGTTGTTCCTGCAGGAGGGCAAGTTCACGTGTGTTGTTCACTTGTGTGTTGTTCACGTGTGTGTGTTCCCGCAGGAGGGCAAGAGCATCAGGAGCAGCAGCGGGTTCTCCGGGAAGGGCTTCAAGTTCGACGAGACGGAGCATGCGCTGGCCAACGAGAGGAAGAAGCTGCAGAAAGCTGCCCTCGGCCTGCACGACTCTGATGATGACGACGCGGCTCTCGACGTGAGGCTCTCTCAGACACACACACACACACACACACACTCAGTGTTCAGTGGCTGACGGCTGGTATTTGTCCTCAGATCGACGAGCAGATCGAGAGCATGTTTAACTCTAAGAAGCGTGTGAAGGACTTCTCGGCCCCAGGCGGCTCAGGGGCCCCCGCTGTGGGAGTGAGCGGCTCCGTGAGCTCGGCCTCGGGCCCCACCGCTCCCTCCGCCGGGAACATCCAGAAGCTGGAGATGGCCAAGAAGCTGGCGCTCAGGATACAGGTGCAGAAGAACCTGGGCGCCGAGGCACAGGTGACGCGCACGCACACACACACACACACACACACACACACAGACACAGACACAGACACACACACACACATCAGGAAATACATCCTTTTAGGATTTACACAAAGCATATTTGCTGTAATGGAAACTGTAAATGAAACTGCTTTTGATTCAGTGACGGATGATGATGTAACACAAACATATTCAGATGATGGCAGTTTGCTGCAGGTTTGGCAGTGTGATGTCACATCAGGGATGGGCATTTCTGCCAATCTCTCATTTACATCATTGACAGGTCTCAAAAAACAAGCACTCGAGTACTCGGACCTCAGGAACTGCAATAGCCAATCAGAGCTCAGGAACCGCAATAGCCAATCAGAGCTCTCGCTGTCACAAACGAGTACTCTTGCCCATCCCTAGCATCATATTTATATTACCTTTAGATATAACTGGATGAATATCCTCAGGCTCAGCCACAGATAAACCGCTGTATCTGTGACACTGACCGGTGTGTGTGTGTGTGACCGCAGGACGTGATGCAGCAGGCCACGAACGCTATCCTGCGCGGCGGGACGATGATCGCGCCCTCGGTCTCCGCTAAGACCATCGCAGAGCAGCAGGCGGAGAAGATCAACGCTAAGCTCAACTACACGCCGGTGGAGAAGCTGGAGGAGGAGCGGCAGGCCAACGACAACAGCGAGACCGTCAAGAGATACGAGGAGGAGCTGGAGATCAACGACTTCCCTCAGGTGACGCAGCACACAAACGACACACACACACGACACACACGACACACACACGACACGCACACACGACACGCATGCTGCAGCCGTCTCAGGCTTCTGGATCATCAGTGCAGTGTCAAACATATAGATCTTTCTGGACATATCGCTTCCGATACTCACATCCGGCAGAGAGTGTCTCCACAGACGGCCCGGTGGAAGGTCACATGACTGTTGTGTGTGTGTGTGTGTGTGTGTGTGTAACACTGATCTGTCTCCACAGACGGCCCGGTGGAAGGTCACATGACTGTAGTGTGTGTGTGTGTGTAACACTGATCTGTCTCCACAGACGGCGCGGTGGAAGGTCACATGACTGTAGTGTGTGTGTGTGTGTAACACTGATCTGTCTCCACAGACGGCCCGGTGGAAGGTCACATGACTGTAGTGTGTGTGTGTGTGTGTGTAACACTGATCTGTCTCCACAGACGGCGCGGTGGAAGGTGACGTCGAAGGAAGCGCTGCAGCGGATCGGAGAGTATTCGGAGGCCGCCATCACCATACGAGGAACATACTTCCCCCCGGGCAAAGAGCCCAAAGAGGGCGAGCGCAAGATCTACCTGGCCATCGAGAGTACGTGACGCTTCACACACACCTGAGCGCTCTGCTGACCTGTGACTAAACCTGTGTGTGTGTGTGTGTGTTTACAGGTGCGAACGAGCTGGCCGTGCAGAAGGCCAAAGCCGAGATCACACGCCTCATCAAGGAGGAGCTCATACGCCTGGTACATCACACACTTCCTGTCACACTTCCTGTCACATCACACACTTCCTGGCACGTCACACACTTCCTGTCACACTTCCTGGCACATCACACACTTCCTGGCACGTCACACACTTCCTGTCACACTTCCTGGCACGTCACTCTCTTCCTTTCACACTTCCTGTCACATCACAAACTTACTGTCACACTTCCTGTCACATCACTCTCTTCCTGTCACACTTCCTGTCACGTCTCACTCTTCCTGTCACACTTCCTGTCACGTCTCACTCTTCCTGTCACACTTCCTGTCATGTCTCACTCTTCCTGTCACGTCACACTTCCTGTCACATCACACACTTCCTGTCACACTTCCTGTCACGTCTCACTCTTCCTCTCACTCTTCCTGTCACGTCTCACTCTTCCTGTCACACTTCCTGTCATACTTCCTGTCACACCACACGCTTCCTGTCACACTTCCTGTCACATCACACACTTCCTGTCACTTACTGTCACATCACACACTTCCTGTCACACTTCCTGGCACATCACACACTTCCTGGCACGTCACACACTTCCTGTCACACTTCCTGGCACGTCACTCTCTTCCTTTCACACTTCCTGTCACATCACTCTCTTCCTGTCACACTTCCTGTCACATCACTCTCTTCCTGTCACACTTCCTGTCACGTCTCACTCTTCCTGTCACACTTCCTGTCACGTCTCACTCTTCCTGTCATACTTCCTGTCATGTCTCACTCTTCCTGTCACGTCACACTTCCTGTCACATCACACACTTCCTGTCACACTTCCTGTCACGTCTCACTCTTCCTCTCACTCTTCCTGTCACGTCTCACTCTTCCTGTCACACTTCCTGTCATACTTCCTGTCACACCACACGCTTCCTGTCACACTTCCTGTCACATCACACGCTTCCTGTCACACTTCCTGTCACTTACTGTCACATCACACACTTCCTGTCACTCTTCCTGTCACACTTC
>NC_136892.1:540000-562500 GCF_949152265.1 Phoxinus phoxinus
ATCAGACCGTAATGATAGATGGGTTTACCATGGTACTTCTAAGTTAGCAAATTCATGTACCGGTAACTTACCATGGTATTTATGATGATGCTTGAGTGACAGGTTATAGCCCCACCCTCATCATCAGAGAAGATTGCTATTGGTTGATCTCATGTGAGTGACAGGTTCTAGCCCCGCCCTCGCCATCAGAGAAGAGATTCTGCAGAACTTATTCTGATTCAACATTATTAACAATAATGATGTGCACGGTTTGATTGGTTGTTCGAGGATTGACACCTGTCAATCAAAACAAATGCTCTATTAAAGGCTCGTAACAATGCTAGGTCCAGTAAGTCACGCGCGACTCTGATTGGCCGATCTGGATCAGCGTTGAGAACAGTACCGTGTACCACGTGTCTCTCGCTCCTGTTTGAGCATCTGAATAATGACAGACGCTTATAAGCGCTGAAGTGAAAACACACAGCGAAGAGTTAAACGGATTCGGCATTATTGATCTCCATCGAGCAGAAGAATTAAACTCGATGCAGCGCCAGACACTGCGCGCAGCACCCAGCGCGCATGCGCGTTTTCCTTTTGATTTCTTAATATTTAATATCAATGGCTGACGCTCGTTTCTAAAGCATCTCTTAAAATTAGGAGGAAAGATTTGACACGTTTTCTGAACACCAAGGTGAACGTCAATCTCTTTGATTTCATTCGCTGGACTTCGATCCTAATCAGTCAAAATTCACCCAATTTCACCCAAAATGGGACAGAAATGTCACATTTAACCCTTTCCGTTCCGCTGTCGACATTAAAGCGAGGTACAGTCATTCATCATCTCTTTACCAACAAATGATGCTTCTGTAAGTTTGCATGAACTGAAATGTGTATTTCATCAAATCAAATGTATCTTTGACTTTGTCACTGTTATTAGTAGAGGACAACAATAGAGGCTTTGTCATGTGTGCAGATGACAGCTGTGTGCATTTATAATGTAATATGTCACATTTAAAGCTATGCATGCTAATATAGCCCTGGCTGATGCATGATCTGTCTTTATTAACTATTATAAAACACAAGCTATGCATTCATTCATTCACACACACCTTTATGAAGATGTTTTGAGTTCTGTTGTAAGAGTTTGAAGCAAACACTTGAAGACCCCATGAAATCAACATGAGAGTCAATGTCTGTGAGATTTGACCATTTCATCATTTACTTTAAGCAGATATACATGCATTTATATCAATGAGAGAAAAACAGACATATCATCAAATGTACCTTCTAGGAAAATAGATTATAAAGGTCCGTTCACACCAAGAATGATAATGATAACAATATTACGTTTTCATAACCGTCCACACCACAACTATAATGATAACGGCACAGAATAATAATATCGTCGGAGTCACATTCAGAATTATTTTTCTTCCAGCTGAGAAACGATAAAATCATTGACAGCCAATCAGAATCCATTCTGCTTTGAAGAGCTTGATCATTTAAAGGGGACACATCATGAAAATCTGACTTGTTCTGTGTGTAAGGGCTTTAATCGGGTGCTTCTAACAACCCAGAAAACATGAAAAGTGAAACCTAGTAACTTTGTTTTGATAAGCCTTTCTCTGCAAGCATGTCAAAAAATAATCCGATCAGATTTCACTCCCCTTCCTACAGGGATCTTATTATAATAATATAATATTAATCTACACCCACGGCATCAACGTTTGGTTTCGCAACAGACTACAGTGACCAGCATGAAACTGTTCTGTGGTTGAGCACACACGAGCACTGGACACTAGTGACCAGAACATGTCAGCGCTGTCTTATAAACACCTCAGGAACTGTGCACACTTGTGTAAGAGTTCTACATGATGATGAGATGATCAGTGTAACTCCACAACAACTACACAAATGTCTCCGCTAACATCCAGAAGCTCTCCCTGAGTCTCTCCGTAAGGCTGGTTACTCTGGGATTCTGGAGGAGTGAGATCGGCCGGATCTGTTATTGCTGGAGTTTCTGAAGCTCCGCCCTCTTCTGAACGGAGGCGGAGCTGCAGCTCATTTGCATTTAAAGGGACACACACAAAAACTGCACGTTTTTTCTCACACCCAAAAAGGGGCAAATTTGACAAGATATAGTAAATGATCTGGGGGGAATTTGAGCTGAAATTTATAGATTTAGACATCATAGATTTATTTACATCTGGTGAAAGGGGGCATAATATGTCACCTTTAAAGCGATAGACGATAAAACTGAGAATAAACCGAACGATATCATCCGTTAACGTTCAAGAGCTTGGTGTGAATGGGCCTTTTAGAAACATTGACGACTCATCTCGCACTCTGTAAAGATCTGTCCAATCAAATGATAGGGTCCGTCCCACTCCTTCGATACGCCCCCTAGCTTCCTAGCTTCCTGAGTCTTTTAGCCACACAAAATAAGACTCAAAGCCTCTGTCACACACATATGTCCCGTCTGTCAACAGAAGATGATGCGTCAGGTGTCCAGCAGCAGCGAATACTGCGTCGACGGACGGCCCTCGTGTCTAGCGGAGGACGGGAGGCTCTCGCCGAGCCACTTTGATTTGTGCCCCACCAAGTTTTACCAGTCTTCCCCCCCTCAGCGCTCTCGGCAGATGTGCTTCGCGTATCTGCCGCCTCCGCCGGTCCTCAAGTCCCCCTCGTGCCGCGAGGAGCCGCGTCTGCCGCAGGGGCCCGCCGGACCTCAGGGAAACCACAGGAGCGGGGACTCTAAAAAGAAGGGAGCGTCCGGGAGGTCTGGGAAACGCGGCCGGCCGGCGGGAACCACCAAATCCGCCGGTTACAGAACCAGCACGGGCAGACCGCTGGGCACCACTAAAGCTGCCGGGTTTAAGACCAGTCCGGGCCGGCCCCTGGGCACCACCAAGGCCGCGGGCTATAAGGTGAGTCCCGGCCGGCCGCCCGGCAGCATCAAGAGCCCGTCTCGGCTGGGTAAGCTAAGCTACGGTTCCTGCAGTGGAGCGGCGTTCCCCTACAGCATCATGCACAGACCCGACGCTACGCTGAAGGAGGAAGCGGCTAAAGAGTAAAGTCAACCTTTCCTTCTTTACTGTAATGCATCCTCATCCCACACACAAACATTAATCGGTTCTGCCTTCTGTGTGACGCAAAATGTAATAAGTAATAAGCCTAAAGAGAGTATCATAGCAAAATTCAGATCGCAGAAGTCTGTAGTGTGAGTATTGAGTGTCACAGTGCGATCCGCTGGTTAAGTCATGATGTAAGGAATACTGTTTCCGGGTCCAAGCCTCGACTCGATTAAAGTGAGAATACTATCTCAAGCCCTGAGGCACTCCAGTTGCTAGATGATAACAGTGATAGGAGAAACCATGTTTCTGATTGACAGATCTAGTGATGACATGTAGACGGAGAAGAGAAGCAGTCCCAGCACTGAGCCCTGAGGCAATCCAGTAGCTAGATGATAACAGTGATGGGAAAAACCATGTTTCTGAATGACAGATCCCAGTGATGACATGTAGATGGAGAAGAGAAGCGGTCCCAGCACTGAGCCCTGAGGCACTCCAGTAGCTAGATGATAACAGTGATGGGAAAAACCATGTTTCTGAATGACAGATCCCAGTGATGACATGTAGTTGGAGAAGAGAAGCGGTCCCAGCACTGAGCCCTGAGGCACTCCAGTAGCTAGATGATAGCAGTGATGGGAAAAGCCATGTTTCTGAATGACAGATCTAGTTATGACATGTAGATGGAGAAGAGAAGCGGTCCCAGCACTGAGCCCTCCAGTAGCTAGATATTTGGTCTTAGACACCTCACCCTTCCACGACACCCTGAAGGATCTGCTGAGAGGGAAGACCTGAACCATTGGAGTGCGGTTCTTGAGATGCCCTCACTGTCTGGCCATCTGGGATTCCAATGAGAGAGATAAAGGTCAGGATTAGAGCCCTGCACGGGCCTCAAATCTAGGCCCTAGCCCGGCCCTGGCCCGAGAAGCTCAGGCCCTAGCCCGGCCCGTGTCCGACAGCTCATCATAATTATCAGCCCGAGTCCGACCCGAGCCCGTTTTTTTTTTTTTTTTTTTTTTTTTATATACACAGCTGTAGCCTGGCCTAGGGCAAACTAGCTATTTGCAGCCATTAAAATAGGTCAATTTTGTTAGTTATGTTTCTTTTCATTTCTTCATTAAGTTAATTTAGACAAATGTTCGGTTTCTTTTTGTTTTTTTATTGACGACCAAGCAGCCGACTGCGAGTTAAACATGTTTGATCCATTTAGCCTCTCAAATCAACACTTTACTTGGCTACAATAAAATCCATAAAACACCTTAAGCATATCACACATAGACAGTTATAGTTTAAACGTTTATTATCATTTTTAAAAAGCTGAGGCAAACTGCTCTGCTGCTCACAGTCGCACCAGCGCTCGCAAACGAAATGAGCTATAGCCTACAATCTAAACATATCAAATAAATGCCATTTAATTAAAAACAAACATGCAGATTATCTTACCTCAAAAATCAAGTCTTCACTACAGAACATGGCCATTCTTATTTCCAATAGTTTCCAACAGACTGATGAAAATAAAGTCGTTTTCAAACGAAAACCAACAAGACAGCCCCCTAACATGGCTAAGAACAGTTTCTTACAGAGCATCGTGAAGAAAAATCACAGCATCCACAGTGGAAGGTTTTAATCCAGTCGAACTTTTTTCTTGAACTATTCCAGCTGCGCTGAAGTCACGCTCGCTATACTTCTGCTGCTGGCGGGGACACTAAAAACAGCGAATGGGTCGTGCCGCCGGGAAACCTGTGTGCGTGCGTGCGTGTGTGTGTGCGCGAGCGCGAGCAGACTGTCATGTGTCAGTCATATGTCAGTGTGATAGGTTTAAAACGTCTTTCTATGTTTGTTTTTCCATCGTCAACTTCTCATATTTAATTTTAATACATGTCTGAAATAGGCTATAAAAAGAAGGATAAGCCTAAAACAGGCCCGAGGCCCGGCCCGCGTGTGAACTATGACGTGAAAATTGGCCCGAAGCCCGGCCCTAGGGGCGTAAATAAGTCGGGGCCCGTCGGGCTCGGGCTGAAATGCAGGGCTCTAGTCAGGATTGGGATTTTTCAGTGTAGTTTGTGAGTGTATATCAGCACCTTTTGTTGCATCTGACAGAGAGCTAGGACCCGGAAATGGTATTTATATATGTAACATCCGACTGAAGGAGCGGTTAGACTTGAGAGCTGTTCCTCACACTGACTTCAGAAGACTTGAGTCATAACTTTCACATGAGCAAAAATAATACAGTTCAGAGAGTGACAATAGAGTTCATTATCTTATCAATACTTATCAATAACTATGCATTTTCAAAGGTATCAAGTATTTCTGATAAAGTTAAAGCTTGCTTTTAAATCTCACGTTAAGGTACGGTCATATTAACCAAGCACCTTTCTATTGGTCAGCATGGCGAATTCACACGGCCAACTTGAACATGAGCGATATCTGCGCGGGGAACTTTATGATCCTCGTGTGAATCTCCCGATCGCACAGATTTCTGTTGGAATGACTGGATTGAGCAACGATGAGCAGTGATTAACGTGAGCTTGATCAGGAAAAGAGAAGCGTGAACTCTCTGCCAAACATCTGTGACATGATTGAAGACAGTTTAAAACAACACGAGGGTGTGAAAATTATGACAATGTTAATTTCTTTGAATGAACCCTTTAATGCTAATTAAAGGTTTGCTAATGTATTTCTGTCAGTGTTTTTCCAAATGTACTTCGTCTGTTTTTTGTTACGGCCCCGATATACTTCAAGCGAATTCGAAGAATGAACTGGTGTGACGTTCTTTCATACACAATCAGGTCAAAACAAACTTCATTTGGTGTTCATATACAGTTTGAAATGGCTGGTAAACGCCTCTGAACATCCATTGGCCAGCGGTGATGATGTAATATGTGGGTGTGTCTCCGAGGCTCCGCCTTCTATGAGGTGTAAAACTTCTCTGGTTAATTTCTTCTGTTCAGTCAGTCGAGGTCAGACGCGTGTAAAAACATGAACACACTGTGAGACGCTTTATAGCAGAAAAGAGACGCTGACACTGTTTTAATGTTTAATACTGTAAAGCTGCTGCTTTAAAGCAATCAACTGTATAAAGTGATGTATTAAAGGATTAGTTCACTTTTAAAAAACTTTTGCTGATAATTTACTCACCCCGATGTCATCCAAGATGTCCATGTCTTTCTTTCTTCAGTGGAAAAGAAATGAAGGTTTTTGATGAACACATGTCACGAACACACACAGGAAAAGGTAGATCCAAGCGCAGTATTTATTTGGGGAAATCCGTACTCACAAACAGTCCAGGCAAGGGTCGAAATCAAAGGCAATCCAAAAAACACAAGACATGAACAGCAACAGGCAGGAACAGAAGTGTGGGGACATTAAACAAGGACTCCGTGACAAACACTGAAACAGACAGGGTATATATACACAAGTGCAAACAAGGTGACGAGAGACAGCTGAAGGAATTGAACAATCAGTGACAGACAGGATTATGGGAAGTGTAGTGAAAATGCCTAGACACCGTGAAAACTGAGACCTCTAATGTTAAACCCAGGGAACCACCAGACACTGTGACATAACCTCCCCTCTACGGAGCGGCTACCAGACGCTCCAAGACCACAAGAAACAAACAAAACAAGAGTCCAGGCGGGAGGAGGAAAGGTGGAGGATCAGGGGGTGGGATGGGGGACCAGGTCCATGGAGGGGAACAGGAACAAGGGGGAACGGCGGCCAGGGCGAAACAGACAGTCCATCGGGCGGCCAGGGCGAAGTAGACAGTCCATCGGGCGGCCAGGGCGGTGAAGACCCCTCGGGCGGCCACGGCGGTGAAGACCCCTCGGGCGGCCACGGCGGTGAAGACCCCTCGGGCGGCCACGGCGGTGAAGACCCCTCGGGCGGCCACGGCGGTGAAGACCCCTCGGGCGGCCACGGCGGTGAAGACCCCTTGGGCGGCCACGGCGGTGAAGACCCCTCGGGCGGCCACGGCGGTGAAGACTCCTCGGGCGGCCACGGCGGAGACGACCAGGGTGAAGCCGACCACTCGGGCGGCAATGGCGGTGAAGACCAAGGCGGAACAGAGACAGACCCTGGCTCAGGAACAGTTACAACCGGCTCAGGAACTGGAACAGACACCACCGGCTCAGGAACGGGAACAGCAACAGACACCACAGGAACTGGAACTGCGACAGACACCACCGGCTCAGGAACTGGAACTGCAACAGACACCACCGGCTCAGGAACTGGAACTGCAACAGACACCACCGGCTCAGGAACTGGAACTGCAACAGACACCACCGGCTCAGGAACTGGAACTGCAACAGACACCACCGGCTCAGGAACTGCAACCGACACCACCGGCTCAGGAACTGGAACTGCAACCGACACCACCGGCTCAGGAACTGCAACAGACACCACCGGCTCAGGAACTGGAACTGCAACCGACACCACCGGCTCAGGAACTGCAACAGACACCACCGGCTCAGGAACTGCAACAGACACCACCGGCTCAGGAACTGCAACAGACACCACCGGCTCAGGAACTGCAACAGACACCGGATTGGCAGGCGTGACGTGAAGCTCCTCTGGATCGGCAGACCTGCTGTGTCTCCTCCAAGCACGCAGTACTGCTACTGCATAAAAAAGGAAGACAGCCTTCTTTGCCATGGCAGGACTGATGGGAACAGCCTCCGGCACAGGAACCGTCTCTGCATCGGCAGACGTGACGTGGACAGTCTCTGGATCGGCAGAAGTGATGACGTGGACAGTCTCTGGATCGGCAGACGTGACGTGGACGGTCTCTGGATCGGCAGACATCCTGTGCCTCCTCCACGCATGCAGTACCACCACTGCATAAAGGAGGAAGACCGCTCTCTTGGCCATGGCAGGACTGATGGTGGTCTGCTCCAAGACGATCTCAGGGATGACGGTGGCCTGCTCGGAGGGGATGGCCTCCGGGACGACAGCGGGCTGCTCGGGGACGGCCTCCGGGACGACAGCGGGCTGTTCGGGAACGGCCTCCGGGACGACAGCGGGCTGTTCGGGGACGGCCTCCGGGACGACAGCGGGCTGTACGGGGACGGCAGGCGTGACGAGAAGCTCAGGCTCGGCAGGCGTGACGTGAGAAGTTTCTGGCTGGGCGGAACTCATGTGCTTCCTCTGTGCGTGCAGTACAACCACCACATAAAAAAGGAAGACAGCCCTCTTTGCCGTGGCAGGACTAATGGTGTACAGCCCCGGGGCGACCTCCGGGACGACAGCGGGCTGTTCGGGGACGGCCTCCGGGACGACAGCGGGCTGTTCGGGGACGGCCTCCGGGACGACAGCGGGCTGTTCGGGGACGGCCTCCGGGACGACAGCGGGCTGTTCGGGGACGGCCTCCGGGACGACAGCGGGCTGTTCGGGGACGGCCTCCGGGACGACAGCGGGCTGCTCGGAG
The DNA here is from genome assembly GCF_949152265.1 of Phoxinus phoxinus. NCBI lineage: Eukaryota > Metazoa > Chordata > Actinopteri > Cypriniformes > Leuciscidae > Phoxinus > Phoxinus phoxinus. The sequence continues at coordinate 548,470 of NC_136892.1, forward strand.
GGGACGGCCTCCGGGACCTTGGGGAGGCTGAAGGTCTTCCTCCTCCTCCGCCGTTTCTGGCGGAAATGTGCAGGCTCTGGACTGGACGGGCACCACGGCGAACAGAGCTCTGGGCTGGGCGGAATCAGCGGCGGATGGAACTGGGCCGAAGAGGGGCCAGAGTGGAGAATGGTGTCTTGCTTCCACTCGACCACTTCCTCCACTGCGGCCTCCACGGGTCCCACGAAAAATGACCAGACGGGTTCCCTCAAAACGCTCTCTCCTCTCCCGCTCGGTGGCTGGGGCAGAGAAGTTCGCAAACATACTGCTGGATCCTTGTGTTTGACGGAGTCCTTCTGTCACGAACACACACAGGAAAAGGTAGATCCAAGCGCAGTATTTATTTGGGGAAATCCGTACTCACAAACAGTCCAGGCAAGGGTCGAAATCAAAGGCAATCCAAAAAACACAAGACATGAACAGCAACAGGCAGGAACAGAAGTGTGGGGACATTAAACAAGGACTCCGTGACAAACACTGAAACAGACAGGGTATATATACACAAGTGCAAACAAGGTGACGAGAGACAGCTGAAGGAATTGAACAATCAGTGACAGACAGGATTATGGGAAGTGTAGTGAAAATGCCTAGACACCGTGAAAACTGAGACCTCTAATGTTAAACCCAGGGAACCACCAGACACTGTGACAACACATTTCTCCATATAATGGACGTCAATGGGCCCCAAACGGGTCAAGGTCCAGATGACAGTGTCAGCGCCGCTTCAACGGGCTTTAAACGACACCAGACGATGAATACGGCTCTTATCTAGCGAAACCATCGTCATTTCACAAATAAATAAAAAAGTTTAAGTTTTATAAGCACAAGCGCTCGCCTTGCTCTGTTCTGTGATGCGCGTTCGTGACGTCACGTGATACGCAGTTACGTTGTAAAGGTCACGCTTCTGTGAAAAGGACGAAAATGTTCTTTTAGGCTTTTTAATATTCCAACACCAGGATACACACACGAGACGGGCATTTTAACCGATAAACTGACACAAAGACCTTTGAATATGTGTGTATGGTCCTCCTTCCGCACATCTGTAAACACTGACTCGTCAAGCGTGACCTTTACAGCGTAACTGCGTATCACGTGACGTCACGAACGCGCATCACAGAACAGAGCAAGGCGAGCGCTTGTGCTTATAAAACTTAAACTTGTTTATTTATGTTTGAAATGAGGATGGTTCCGCTGGATAAGACCCGTATTCATCGTCTGGTGTCGTTTAAAGCCCGTTGAAGCGGCGCTGACACTGTCATCTGGACCTTGACCCGTTTGGGGCCCATTGACGTCCATTATATGGAGAAATGTGTTCATCAAAAACCTTCATTTCTTTTCCACTGAAGAAAGAAAGACATGGACATCTTGATGACATCGGGGTGAGTAAACTATCAGCAAAAGTTTTTTTTTTAAAGTGAACTAATCCTTTAATAAATGTGACAAACATCTCCACATCACTATGATCAGATGCTTTCTGAACTGATGTTTTCTAATTTTTGTTGTGTTTTTGTTATTGAAAGGAAAACGCACATTTACATGTTCATCAAAGCACCGGCGTCAGGATGTTCTCTGACAGTATAATCACTGCTCACGCATATTGAACTCGCTTCTTACCCCATATGAGGAGCGAAACAGAAGTTCGCCGCGAGTTTATCAGGGACTTTACTGTGGTTTCATTATGAAAACCGTTGTATGCTAAGCCTCTGATTGTGTTTTTCCTGTTTTCTCTTCTTGTCTAGAACACCAAAAATGTTGTTACAAGCTCCCCAGTTCCTCCTCAGCAGCTTCCCCGTCCGGAACCAGAAGACCCCCCCGCCAGTGGCGCTCGTGCCGTCGGAGGACGCCCCCCCCGGCCCCGAACAGCTCATCTCCGGCGCGCTGTGGTCACGCTGAGTGTCATTGCATGTCATGTTGGGTTGTTATAAGCTTCTTTCATAAGCTTGAGTTACGTAGTTAGACGATAATGAAGAGTGCAATATGTTCATCATTCCAGCACTCCACCAAAGACCTTCTGCATGATTCCAGATAAAACACACGAAACATGCACTCTTTCATCACACGTCAGTCATCACACGTCTTGTAATAGTTCCTTTTGTGTTGTATTTATGATTCCGGCTCTGATGGTTCATGTATTGGTGTGTGGGAATGCTGCAGTGATGTAATGTTCTTATTGGTTCGGTATCACATGACTCAGATGTATAGTAGCAGTGAAGAGAAGAGGTTTGTGTTTAATATTTGTTACATTCACACAATCAGTGGGCTTTTCTTAATTTTTCTTTCATTTTCCATACTTTGTGATACAGTTAGAATACGAATGTTTGTGTATGTTTTATTAAAATGTAACTACAATCGAGGAAATCTTGATTTTTATTTTCGGTAGAATAATGGAATTTTATTTTATTGAAGTAGCCTACAAAGTTTACAAAAAAGTGCAAATGTAAAGAAAATATAAGCAAATTATAAAATAGGCTAATAATGATAAATAGTATAGCCTTATAGCCAACAAACTGACATCAACTGATAGTTGTTTGCTTTGACGTCAATATTTTGGGTAGTAGACTGACATAAAAGAAAAATGGGCAGGGATTATATGAGTTACTCTAACAAGTGTCTAAATAATACTGTGTATTTTCATTTCAATGACTATTAAAGTTAAAATATTGTTATTGCAGCCGCTACCGAAGCGGTCACGTGTTTTATGTTACTTTTCCCCGCGCTTCTGAGGATGAGCCAATCACAGTCCTTTATGTTTACCGGATAATACATTAATTTATACATTTCAACAACTGGTGCGGGTTTTCTTTTACATGTCAGGAAGGAATTAAGAGAATTAAACAATTCGACGTTTTGTATAGTTTCTACAATAACACAAAATATTCCTGAGTGCGGCTTTAGTAAACTGCTTGTTTATTGTATAAAAAAATATATTAATCCACAGCATTTGGTTGTGATTGGCGTCTTGTTTCACTATCACGAATATTTCCAGCCACGATAACAAAGCTTTATTAAAAAGCGAGTAGAAGTGTCGTGAACCGGAAGTCGAATCTTTCCCTTCGAGTTCACAGAAACACAACATCAACATTAGCGTCAGTCGCGCGCAGGACTCGAGATGGGGTTCGCGCTGTCGCTGATCATCCTCGGGCTCGTGCGGCTCTCCTGCGCAGGTATGAACACACATTACAGCGCGTTTCTGATGAGCCGCGGTCAGGTTAGCCCGTGTGAGGTGAGGTGATGCCGTTATTGAGGTGTGTTCCCCCGCAGATGTGGCGGAGGAGCCCGAGCCGCCTCAGAGGCGCTTTAACACGGCAGAGATGGCGGACGCCCTGATGGGAACGGCTCCCTCCCCCGCTGGGATACAGCAGCTGATCCCCAGGGAACTGCAGGAGTCCGTGCTGGGAGAGCCGTGTGCGGAGGAGGAGCAGCCGGAGGAGGCCCGAGACACCGGAGAAACACACAGCCAGAGCCAGAGCCAGAACTTCACCGAGGCCGCCAAGACCTATAAGGTGACCTGCGACCTGAGGAACATCAGCGGGATCCAGCGCTTCGCGGTGCAGGTGCTCAACACGTCTCAGGTGCGTCACACACTCATCACAGGTGTTTAACGCGTCTCAGGTGCGTCACACACGCGTCACAGGTGCTCAACACGTCTCAGGTGCGTCACACACTCATCACAGGTGTTTAACGCGTCTCAGGTGCGTCACACACGCGTCTCAGGTGTTCAACGCGTCACACACGCGTCATACACGCGTCACAGGTGTTCAACACGTCACAGGTGCTCAACGCGTCACAGGTGCGTCACACACGCGTCACAGGTGCTCAACACGTCACAGGTGCTCAACGCGTCACAGGTGCGTCACACACGCGTCACAGGTGCTCAACACGTCACAGGTGCTCAACGCGTCTCAGGTGCGTCACACACGCGTCACAGGTGCTCAACACGTCACAGGTGCTCAACGCGTCTCAGGTGCGTCACACACGCGTCACAGGTGCTCAACACGTCTCAGGTGTGTCACACACGCGTCTCAGGTGTTCAACGCGTCACACACGCGTCATACACGCGTCACACACGCGTCACAGGTGCTCAACACGTCACAGGTGCTCAACGCGTCACAGGTGCGTCACACACGCGTCACAGGTGCTCAACACGTCACAGGTGCTCAACGCGTCTCAGGTGCGTCACACACGCGTCACAGGTGCTCAACACGTCACAGGTGCTCAACACGTCACAGGTGCTCAACACGTCACAGGTGCTCAACGCGTCACAGGTGCGTCACACACGCGTCACAGGTGCTCAACACGTCACAGGTGCTCAACGCGTCACAGGTGCGTCACACACGCGTCACAGGTGCTCAACACGTCACAGGTGCTCAACACGTCACAGGTGCTCAACGCGTCACAGGTGCTCAACGCGTCACAGGTGCGTCACACACGCGTCACAGGTGCTCAACACGTCACAGGTGCTCAACACGTCACAGGTGCTCAACACGTCACAGGTGCTCAACGCGTCACAGGTGCGTCACACACGCGTCACAGGTGCTCAACACGTCACAGGTGCTCAACACGTCACAGGTGCTCAACGCGTCACAGGTGCGTCACACACGCGTCACAGGTGCTCAACACGTCACAGGTGCTCAACGCGTCACAGGTGCGTCACACACGCGTCACAGGTGCTCAACACGTCTCAGGTGCTCAACGCGTCACAGGTGCGTCACACACGTCTCAGGTGCGTCACACACGCGTCACACACGCGTCACAGGTGCTCAACACGTCACAGGTGCTCAACGCGTCACAGGCCACTCATTCATCTTGTCAAACACGGAAATATTATTCCAGTGTAAATCATCAGTTGTCTATGTGAATATATAGTAACGTGTAATTTATTCCTGTGATCAAAGCTGAGTTTATCATCATTACTCCAGTCTTCAGTGTCACATGATCCTCCAGAAATCAGTGTAATTTTCTAATGTTTATTTTCTCTGTGAACGGCATCATGTTGTGGGGCCTTGCAAACCTGTATTGATACTAGTGTGGAATATTTCTACAGTATTCACTATAAGAATAGGGCATTCTGGGTCAATCCACTGCAGTATTTCCTCTATCAATCAGTAGAACATGTGGTTAACAGTTAACACCCAGTCATGCTCAATGTTTGGTTGCACCACCCAGCACTAGTGACTAGTGTACGCAAGGGTAATAAATAAAGAATAGATGTAAGGCGGAGCTTGTTTCTGTGCAGTGGATGCTGATTGGATGCTGATGTGGATGTGGATGTGGATTCCTATATCACCATCCACGTATTTATCTGCTGTCGCATCAATGGACATGCCATCTCCTTTTCCCTCTTTCTTTTCTATGTTTAGCCCCCGACAGCTGTTTTGCTTTATCCATCTTTTCGACGACAACGCACTACTCGTTCCTGCTCACTCAGCGCTCACGGCGCCTGCGCACACTCGCGATATTAAAATTATTATTTAATTCCCATTTTTAACAAAATGAAAAAGACTATTCAAACATGACATTAAAATATAAATATAAAAACTTCAGACATTTCTTAGGGTGCTGGGCGGTGCTCTGGCTATTACAGGGCGAGCTCCAGCGCCGCTGCCACACACACGGATGACTCGCTCAGTAACGTGTGTTCCTCCTACAGGACCTGATGGAGCTCCTGAATGCCAACAGCTCCGAGTGCTCGCTGGTGCTCTTCTACACGCCGTGGTGTCAGTTCTCCGCCAGCCTCGCGCCGCACTTCAACGCCTTGCCTCGAGTGTTTCCCAGCATGCACTTCCTCGCGCTCGACGCCTCCCAGCACAGCAGGTCTCAGTGACGCTCTCTCTCACAGCAGTCATGTGACCCATGAGTGTGTCCGGTCATGTGACCCATGAGTGTGTCCGGTCACGTGACCCATGAGTGTGTCCAGTCACGTGACCCATGAGTGTGTTTGGTCATGTGACCCATGAGTGTCTCTCTCTCTCCACAGTCTGTCCACGCGGTTCGGGACCGTGGCCGTCCCCAATATTCTCCTGTTCCAGGGTGCCAAACCAATGGCCCGGTTCAACCAGACGGAGCGGACGCTGGAGACGCTCACGTCCTTCATAGCCAACCAGACAGGTGTGGGTTACGATGATCATTCACATGCACTCTTGGCTAGGGTTGGGAATCGAATACTTGAGATCAGGAATCGGATACTAATAATTCCTTTGTGTGCATTTCAATATGACTTTAAACTAGGGCTGAACGATACATCGAATTTTCATCATCATCGCGATATGAACTCCCGCGATGAACACATCACAACAGACAGCCTGACACGATGAATAATGCCTGGTTCAGATTAGCACTAACTTACACGTTTTTGACTCCTAAAATCTTGTCGTGGACAAGAAACATGTCAGACAACACGTTGCTTTCCGACCAGTCATTGCGTGCCGTCACACACACACATTACTCGCAAACATTCACTCGCACTCACAGACACACAAACACACACAGTCACTGTCCCTCGCTCACTCACGCACGCACACACACACATACGCTCACTGGCGCACACACACTCACTCACGTCTCGCCTCGGTCACATATTCAACCCGTCGTGGCGGACCGTTAAAGAATTAAACATGCTATAGTCTTTCTGCCGTGAAGCATCACAGACGCTAAGTAGGTTGTCGCCAGGGTGGGAAATTAACTTTTTTGTCCACCAGCCACAGTGGCTGGTGGATGCCCAATTTTACCAGCCACTTATATTTTTTACCAGCCACTTTTTCCGGAATTCAAATTGCAAGAAAGAAATTGCTTCAATACGTTTTTTTTTTATTTCAGGGTACCCCCAGGATCCTCGAGTTAAATTCAAGGCTTTTTAAGACCTTTTTAATACCATTTCAAATGAAATACAATGCCAACTTCGTATGAGGGGAAAATATCAAATCTGTATACATTTTAAACCCTGGAAAATAATTATGTAGGCTACTTGAATTAAATAAAACATTTTATTTAATTGATCAGTCATATTTAATACATACGCAACAGCGTTGTAGTGCGCTTGGTGTGTGTAGACCAGTGTTCATTTTGGCAACCATTTTTGATTCCGTCTAAGTCTTCATCTTCAGACGAAAATGCTTATGAATGCAAACTTTTAGTCATTACTTTTAGTAAACTGCAGTTACTTTAGGTAGCTATTTTATATGTAGTCTTTAGACAGAAAATGTCATAATTATTCTCTCTAGGCCATTCAATTAAGCTTATGAGAAATTATTTACATTGCACTCTTTAGCAGTAGCACTTGTGCAATTCTACATATCCCTTTTCCTAAGTTCCGTGGTTCTCCAATTTTTTAGAGTGCCGTACCCCCTGGTACCCCCTCTCTTCCACTTAGACTGCAGTCACACCTTTTCCATTAAGGGGCAATATTCGCCCCCTTTAATACATTTTTCCATTTAATTTTTAACCTTTATAATACCTTTTAAAAATAAATAATGCTTCAAATAAAACAACGTTCAATAAATATGGAATGTTAAAAAACGTTTAATATTAATAAAAATATATTAAAATAGCCAGTAGGTGGCGGTCATCGAGTCATTCATTCATTGAATCTCACGATTCGTTCAAAGCCACAGATTTCGTTGCAAAATAGAGCAATAAGCCTGACTATACTGTTTTAAATGCAGTACATCAGTTAAATGTTACCCTTTCTTTTTTTTACTGTTGTATACAATCAATGTCACATTTGAAATCGTGTGGATATTCGGGAAACATTGCATTCTTGATCATATATGATCAACATTAAAAACACTGCTGGATATCAGCCTGCATTTTGATCGCAGATTTAGTCGCACAAACAGCGCAAGCGGCTCGCGACAGAACACAGACCGACTGAATGACACTTTAATTTAAGTAGAAAATCTCAAATAAAGATCGCTGAACTCCAGCTTGTCTGTGTTTTCAGATCATCAGCGCTTCAGCAGTGTAGAGAGCGCGCGCGCGCATGGTTGCCAGACTGAAAAGACCGTGTAGAAAACATGTTCTTTTAACAGAAAAGCTCCGATTTGGGGTTTAAATGATTGAATTCTGGCATTTGTGGCCACAGCGGATTAAACTGACACTTTCCCTTTTCAGACGAACCTAAGTGCAGTGCATAGACTGGTCGTCGGGAAGGTAGAATAACGTTAACCATTCCCTCGGTTTCCCTTGGTCATCAATGCGCCACTTGTTAGAAAAGTACCTTTTCGTTTTCTTTAACGTTACTCCGCCCTCAGTTTGTAGTTGTTCATTTATAACTGCTGACTCCGCTTTTTTTTTTTATTCTCAGCTTAGCTATGTATAAGTTATACAGTATAACGGTCTCTTCAGCGCCGTGACACACAGCGCTGAAAACCAATCAAAAGAGTTACTCGACAAAAGTGTATTATTGTTACTTAGCAACCGCATTCTTTGACAAAGGCTGTCCAATCCGTACAATGAAATCACTCGCAGCATGTGTTTATTGGTTACTACTTAATACATTAGATGTTAAGTCAATGTAAAGACGCGTTTACGCGCGCTTTTGGTGCGAACGCAGCATTATTATAATCCACCCGCCACTGTGGCTGGTATACACGGCAAAGTGACCCGCCACTTTGAAAAAGTACCCGCCCTTGGCGGGTGGCGGGTGCTAATTTCCCACCCTGGTTGTCGCCCACTATGACACACTATACGCTAAAATCGTGTATTCTGAACCAGGCAGGTAATAAACGTTTGACCTATCACGCAAAGAACCTATTAAAGCACTAAGACATGGGAACAGTATAGTTAACAATCACATTTATCGCAAGTCATATCGTCATCGCAATATTAAACAATGTTATCGCACATCGCAGCTTTTCCTCATATCGTGCAGCCCTACTTTAAACAATTCTAGCGTGAGACTGTTTTCTGTGTTCATGTGTCTCAGTGTATTGGACCCGAGCTGAACTCAAAGATTTTATGTACACCAAAGGCCTATTTCTCTCTAATATTGTTCACAAATCTGTGTAAATCTGTGTTAGTGAGCACTTCTCCTCTGCCGAGGTAATCCTCCAGCTCACAGGTGTGCAGATCAAGTGCTGATTACACAGCAGGATTATTGCACAGGTGTGCCTTAGGCTGTCCACAGTAAAAGCCCACTCTAACATGTGCAGTTCTGCTGTATTGGGGGGGGTCCGAAAACCAGTCAGTATCTGGTGTGACCAGCATTGCCTCCCGCAGAGCAACACATCTCCTCCGCACAGAGTTGATCAGGTGTTGATCGTGGCCTGTGGAGTGTCGGTCCGCTCCTCTTCAGTGGCTGTGAAGCTGCTGGATATTGGCAGGACGACGCTGTCGTATACGCCGATCCAGAGCATCCCACACATGCTCAACGGGTCACATGTGCGGTGAGTGTGCTGGCCATGCAGGAACTGGGATGTTTTCAGCTTCCAGGAATTGTGTGCAGACCCTTGTAACATGGGGCCGTGCGTTATCATGAGCAACAAGAGGTGATGGTCGTGGAGGAACGGCACAACAATAGAGCATCACAGTCCCGCCCACAGCTGGTGCCGGAAGTAAGAATTCAATACAGTTTCTCCATTGGCAGTTGGGGTATAAGCCATAAAAACCTAACCATACATGGTAGACTTAAAACCAGCTACGGCTGTACTAAGCGATTGTATATGCTCATATAAACGCCAACAGTTCATGGGGCACTAACCTTGTTTAGAGATAAATGCCTTTTATTCGCGATGTCTTGGATAAGTACTTCATTACCCACAATCCCACAGTGATGCATCTGATTGGTGGAAGTCGTGTAACCCCCACAAAGGTCCGTGAAAAACAGCGTTGCCATGGAAGCAGGATTCTAATTGTAGAGACGGAACGGACTGTTTTCTTTAGCGGAAGCCATATAAATAGTTTTTAAATCAATAAATTCCTTTTTCAATTAATATTTTGTGTTAAATTATTGATTTATTCAAAAGGCTCTTTCGCGGTTGGCTTCAGTCGACTTCAGTGAGGCGCGGTGGGTTATGGGATGAGTAGTTCCTTCGCTCGGAAATGAAAATATGCCGTATCAGGTTCAGCCGTAGCTGGCTATCCTCAGACATGCTCTAAAACTCTTTAGATACGGATTTGTCCAAAACGTCAATGGGAGAAATGAATAGGAAATTTACTTCCGGCACCGAAGCTCTCTCGGGCTGTGGCGGGACTGTGATGCTCTCTGGGCCTCAGGATCTCGTCACGGTATCTCTGTGCATTCAAAATGCCATCAATAAAACACACCTGTGTTCGTTGTCCACAACATACACCTGCCCACACCATACCCCCCCGCCACCTCTCGATCCACAGCGCTGACACCAGCCCACCGCTCACACACACCACACCACACACGCTGTCTGCATCTGCCCTGTACAGTGGAGACCGGATTCACCCGTGAAGAGAACTCCTCTCCACAGTGCCAGACGCCATCGAATGTGAGCATGTGCCACTCATGTCGGTTACGGCGACGAACTGCAGTCAGGCCGAGACCCGATGAGGACGAGCATCAGATGAGCTTCCCTGAGACGGTTTCTGACAGTGTGTGCAGAGATCCTCTGGTTCTGCAAACCGACGGTTGCAGCCGCTGTCCGGTGGCGGGTCTCAGACGGTCCTGGAGGAGAAGACGCTGGTGTGGAGGTCCTGGGCTGGTGTGGAGGTCCTGGGCTGGTGTGGAGGTCCTGGGCTGGTGTGGAGGTGCTGGGCTGGTGTGGAGGTGCTGGGCTGGTGTGGAGGTGCTGGGCTGGTGTGGAGGTGCTGGGCTGGTGTGGAGGTGCTGGGCTGGTGTGGAGGTGCTGGGCTGGTGTGGAGGTGCTGGGCTGGTGTGGAGGTCCTGGAGGAGAAGACGCTGGTGTGGAGGTCCTGGAGGAGAAGACGCTGGTGTGGAGGTGCTGGGCTGGTGTGGAGGTCCTGGGCTGGTGTGGAGGTCCTGGGCTGGTGTGGAGGTGCTGGGCTGGTGTGGGCACTCGTGGTCTATGGTTGCGAGGCCGGTTGGATGGACTGCCAAATCCTCTGAAACGCCTTTGGAGACGGCTTATGGTAGAGGAATGTACATTCAGTTCCCGGGCAACAGCTCTGGTGGACACTCCTGCAGTCAGCATGCCAACCGCACGCTCCCTCAGAACTCACGACATCGGTGGCATTGTGCTGTGTGATAAACTGCACATGTTAGAGTGGGCTTTTACTGTGGACAGCATAAGGCACACCTGTGCAATAATCCTGCTGTGTAATCAGCACTTGATCTGCACACCTGTGAGCTGGAGGATTACCTCGGCAGAGGAGAAGTGCTCACTAACACAGATTTACACAGATTTGTGAACAATATTAGAGAGAAATAGGCCTTTTGTGTAGATAGAAAAAGTCTTAGATCTTTGCGTTCAGCTCATGAAAGATGGGGGCAAAAACAAGTGCTGTGTTTATAATTGTGTTCAGTGTAGTTCGGCTAGTTGTTCTTCAATGGTGTTTTTAAACCACAGGCAAGCGTTTCTTGTGTAAGTGTTCTTTAGCCTGTTGATTTCTGTTCATGATAGTCAGCTATAATTAAATGGTTCGCAATAATAAATGCAAATGATATCTAAGGTTTTTCCGCCTGTATGAAGCGTCACACGTGATTGGCTGTGTTCTGCAGGTTTTGAAGCGAGCCCGGATCAGGCGGTCGAGGAGGACGACCGTGAGGGTCCTCTGCCGGCGGCTCCCGTCAGAAGCATCGACTGGCTCTTCGTGTTCTCTGTGCTCTTCATATCGGGCTTCACTCTCTACGCCATCCTCTGCACCGACAGCATCCGCTGGCTCATCCCGGGACAGGACCACGAGCACCAGGACTAGTGTGTGTGTGTGTGTGTGTGTGTGTGTGTGTGTGTGAGATCCTCTGCACCGACAGCATCCGCTGGCTCATCCCGGGGCAGGACCACGAGCACCAGGACTAGTGTGTGTGTGTGTGTGTGTGATCCTCTGCACTGGATCCGCTAGCTCATCCCGGGACAGCACCAGGACTATCATGAGTGTGTGAGTGTGCTTTGCTGAATAAATGAAGTGTATGAACTGAAAGGCTCATGTTATTGTGACTCAGTGCTGTGTAAGCCGTTCTCCTGGTTTCTGAGTTTCGGGACGGGACAGGGACGGAGACGGGACGGAGACGGGACAGGGACGGGACAGAGGCGGGACAGAGACGGGACAGAGGCGGGACAGAGACGGGACAGGGACGGGACAGGGACGGGACAGAGGCGGGACAGGGACGGGACAGAGGCGGGACAGGGACGGGACAGAGACGGGACAGGGACGGGACAGAGACGGGACAGAGACGGGACAGGGACGGGACAGAGACGGGACAGGGACGGGACAGAGGCGGGACAGGGACGGGACAGGGACGGGACAGAGGCGGGACAGGGACGGGACAGGGACGGGACAGAGACGGGACGGAGACGGGACGGAGACGGGACAGAGGCGGGACAGAGACGGGACGGAGACGGGACAGAGACGGGACAGAGACGGGACAGAGACGGGACGGAGACGGGACAGAGACGGGACAGAGACGGGACAGAGACGGGACAGAGACGGGACAGAGACGGGACGGAGACGGGACGGAGACGGGACAGAGACGGGACAGAGACGGGACGGAGACGGGACGGAGACGGGACAGAGGCGGGACAGAGACGGGACGGAGACGGGACAGAGACGGGACAGAGACGGGACAGAGACGGGACGGAGACGGGACAGAGACGGGACAGAGACGGGACGGAGACGGGACAGAGACGGGACAGAGACGGGACGGAGACGGGACGGAGACGGGACAGAGGCGGGACAGAGACGGGACGGAGACGGGACAGAGACGGGACAGAGACGGGACAGAGACGGGACGGAGACGGGACAGAGACGGGACAGAGACGGGACAGAGGCGGGACAGAGACGGGACAGAGACGGGACAGAGACGGGACAGAGACGGGACAGAGGCGGGACAGAGACGGGACAGAGACGGGACGGAGACGGGACAGAGACGGGACAGAGACGGGACAGAGGCGGGACAGAGACGGGACAGAGACGGGACAGAGACGGGACAGAGACGGGACAGAGACGGGACGGAGACGGGACAGAGACGGGACAGAGACGGGACAGAGGCGGGACAGAGACGGGACAGAGACGGGACAGAGACGGGACAGAGGCGGGACAGAGACGGGACAGAGACGGGACGGAGACGGGACAGAGACGGGACAGAGACGGGACAGAGGCGGGACAGAGACGGGACAGAGGCGGGACAGAGGCGGGACAGAGGCGGGACAGAGACGGGACGGAGACGGGACAGAGACGGGACAGAGACGGGACGGAGACGGGACGGAGACGGGACAGAGACGGGACAGAGACGGGACAGAGGCGGGACAGAGACGGGACAGAGACGGGACAGAGACGGGACAGAGACGGGACGGAGACGGGACGGAGACGGGACAGAGACGGGACGGAGACGGGACGGAGACGGGACAGAGGCGGGACAGAGACGGGACGGAGACGGGACAGAGACGGGACAGAGACGGGACAGAGACGGGACGGAGACGGGACAGAGACGGGACAGAGACGGGACAGAGACGGGACGGAGACGGGACGGAGACGGGACAGAGACGGGACAGAGACGGGACGGAGACGGGACAGAGGCGGGACAGAGACGGGACGGAGACGGGACAGAGACGGGACAGAGACGGGACAGAGACGGGACGGAGACGGGACAGAGGCGGGACAGAGACGGGACGGAGACGGGACAGAGACGGGACAGAGACGGGTCTCCTGTTCTCCAGTCTACAGGCTTTACTATTTGAGCTTTGGAGACTTCAGAAAAAACACATCTTTGCATGAAACGTTCTCATTCCAGCAGCAATCAGTGTCTTTATTTCTGATATACCTGCCTCAGTAGTTCAGCTCAGGTTTCTTCTGTAAGACGTAACCAGGTTTAGAACAGGACAGTAGTGTGGGGACTGTATTCTGTGTGTG
>NC_136892.1:567500-572500 GCF_949152265.1 Phoxinus phoxinus
GTTCCTCCATCAGTTCCTCCATCAGTTCCTCCATCAGTTCCTCCGTCAGTTCCTCCGTCAGTTCCTCCGTCAGTTCCTCCGTCAGTTCCTCCGTCAGATCCTCCGTCAGTTCCTCCTCAGTTCCTCCGTCAGTTCCTCCGTCATTTCCTCCTCAGATCCTCCATCAGTTCCTCCGTCAGATCCTCCGTCAGTTCCTCCGATGTTCCTCCGTCAGTTCCTCCGTCAGATCCTCCGTCAGTTCCTCCGTCAGTTCCTCCATCAGTTCCTCCATCAGTTCCTCCATCAGTTCCTCCGTCAGTTCCTCCGTCAGTTCCTCCGTCAGTTCCTCCATCAGTTCCTCCTCAGTTCCTCCGTCAGTTCCTCCGTCAGTTCCTCCGTCAGATCCTCCGTCAGTTCCTCCGTCAGTTCCTCCATCAGTTCCTCCATCAGTTCCTCCATCAGTTCCTCCATCAGTTCCTCCGTCAGTTCCTCCGTCAGTTCCTCCGTCAGTTCCTCCGTCAGTTCCTCCGTCAGATCCTCCGTCAGATCCTCCGTCAGTTCCTCCGTCAGTTCCTCCGTCAGTTCCTCCGTCAGTTCCTCCATCAGTTCCTCCTCAGTTCCTCCGTCAGTTCCTCCGTCAGTTCCTCCGTCAGATCCTCCGTCAGTTCCTCCGTCAGTTCCTCCGTCAGTTCCTCAGTCAGCTCGAGATGAGTGCGGAAACACCCAGGATCGTCCAGAGTGATTTTGATGCTCAAGAAACATTTATGATTATAATCAGAGTTGAAAATAGATTTGTGTTCTCAGGATTCTTTGATGAATAGAAAGTTGAGCATTTTTCTGAAATGGATTTGTGTGCGTCCTTGATGAGTAAAACATTCGTTTCCTCCAGTAACTCGCTCTTCTGGCGTATGAACAGGCATGTGTCGGACGCCCCTCTCTCTCTCTCTCTCTCTCTCTCTCTCTCTCTCTCTATGTCTCTCTCTCCCCCCCCTCTCTCTCTCTGTCTCTCTCTCCTCTCCCCCCTGTCTCTCCCCCCCTGCTCTCTCTCCCTCTCTCTCTCTCTGTCTGTCTGTCTCTCTCTCTCTCTCTCCCCCCCTCTCTCTCTCTGTCTGTCTGTCTCTCTCTCTCTCTCTCTCTCTCTCTCTCTCTCTCTCTCTCTCTCTCTCTCTCTCTCTCTCTCTCTCTCTCTCTCTCTCTCTCTCCCCCCCCCCCCCTCTCTCTCTCTCTCTCTCTCTCTCTCTCTCTCTCCCCCCCCTCTCTCTCTCTCTCTCTCTCTCCCCCCCTCTCTCTGTCTCTCTCTCCTCTCCCCCTGCTCTCTCTCTCTCTCTCTCTCTCTCTCTCTCTCTCTCTCGCTCTCCCCCCCCCTCTCTCTCTCCCCCCCCCCTCTCTCTCTCTCTCTCTCTCTCTCTCTCCTCCCGCTCTCTCTCTGTCTCTCTCTCCTCTCCCCCTGCTCTCTCTCTCCTCTCCCCCTGCTCTCCCTCCCTCTCTCTCTCCCCTCCCCCTGTGAGCGCTGTGTCTCTCGCCCGTGTCACTCCTCATTATCCTGAGAGAGAGCAGAGCCGCTCTGTGCTGAAACTCAACTTCTGATCAAAATCATTTCTTTCACAAACAATCAGATTGGCTAAAATGTTTCATGTGCCTCAGAAAACCACTAACTATGCCGTCGGTCTCTGTTTCCTCTTTTCTCCGCGTTGTTTGCCTCTCCTTATAATAGTGACCTCACATTTTTCCATTTTTCCATCTCAGTCGTTCTCAGGTTTGCACGTAGAGGTTCTCCTGGAGTCAGGCCAGTGCAGGTGATGGAGACTGTGGACTGAGCTCGGTGTGTGGGTGAGGAAAGCCACATATTCACAGAGATCTGATGTCCAGTGGGAGAGCTGGTCATCTGAGTGCGTCTGCTGGCAGTCCTGCTGGTGCCAGTCTGTGGACGGGGATGTTGAAGAATGGTGGTCAGACTCTCTAGGCTAGAAAGGGTTAAACTAATCCCACAGTAAAACACGTGTTGGAGCTGAAAGCGTCTCGCACTGGCAGAGCTTAAAACCAGTCCGAGCCATTGTTTCGTCTCCAGATGCACTTCAGTAATGGGTTTTCTAAGGCACACTTAGAGATGTCCTAATTGAACTAAGCTCTAATCCAGGCACCTAAAGAGTTACTCTCCCAGAAGTCCAGTCAAGTCCCCTTCATCTATACAGCGCTTTAACTATACAGATGTTCCACAGCAGCTTTACAGAGATAATAGATTACAGTATCAGAGAGTGTTCAGGCTTTACAGCAGAATAGAATAAAGTTCTGTCCAGATAAAGTTATTGATTCACTTCCGTTGTAAAGATCATTAGTTATTAAACACGACACCGTTCTAACAGAAAACCCCTAACGTGATTTGCACATAACAGTGCCTGTGTCTCGAGAACGCAGACCATGAAATAATTAATTTATTTTATTTTATTTTTATCGCTTCCGCATAGCCACGTGAACCGGAATTATCCCGACAACGCAACGCGTTTACTCGCCCTCAAGCCTAGGGTATACGAGTTTCTTCTTCCCGACGAACACAATCTGAGTTATATTAGGATATATCCGGCTCTTCCCAGCTTTATAATGGCAGTGAATGGAGGACGAGATTCTGAAGCCCCAAAAGCTCATCCATCATCATAACAGTAAATCCGTACGGGTCACCATGGGGTTAATAAAGGCCTTCTGAAGCCAAGCTATACTTTAGTTGGGAAGAGTAGGATATATTCTAATATAACTCAGATTGTGTTCGTCGGGAAGAAGAAACTCGTATACCCTAGGCTTGAGAGCGAGTAAATCATGGGGTAATTAGCATTTGTGTGAACTATCCCTTCAAGCCCGCCTGTGAAACATGGCCTTTCTTTATTTCATTTAATCTCCTCCGTCAAACTGCAGCCGAACCCGTCGAACAGCAATAAGTCAACGCTGACACATGACTCATCAGCTTCTGGCAGAGGAGAACCTCTTGACTCGTGTGTTCGGCTCACGGTGAAGAACCTCCTGACTCGTGTGTTCGGCTCACGGTGAAGAACCTCCTGACTCGTGTGTTCGGGTCACAGTAAAGAACCTCCTGACTCGTGTGTTCGGCTCACGGTGAAGAACCTCCTGACTCGTGTGTTCGGGTCACAGTGAAGAACCTCCTGACTCGTGTGTTCGGGTCACGGTAAAGAACCTCCTGACTCGTGTGTTCGGGTCACAGTAAAGAACCTCCTGACTCGTGTGTTCGGCTCACGGTAAAGAACCTCCTGACTCGTGTGTTCGGGTCACAGTAAAGAACCTCCTGACTCGTGTGTTCGGCTCACGGTAAAGAACCTCCTGACTCGTGTGTTCGGGTCACGGTAAAGAACCTCCTGACTCGTGTGTTCGGCTCACGGTAAAGAACCTCCTGACTCGTGTGTTCGGGTCACAGTAAAGAGCCTCCTGACTCGTGTGTTCGGCTCACAGTAAAGAGCCTCCTGACTCGTGTGTTCGGGTCACAGTAAAGAGCCTCCTGACTCGTGTGTTCGGGTCACAGTAAAGAACCTCCTGACTCGTGTGTTCGGGTCACAGTAAAGAACCTCCTGACTCGTGTGTTCGGGTCACAGTAAAGAGCCTCCTGACTCGTGTGTTCGGGTCACAGTAAAGAACCTCCTGACTCGTGTGTTCGGGTCACAGTAAAGAGCCTCCTGACTCGTGTGTTCGGGTCACAGTAAAGAGCCTCCTGACTCGTGTGTTCGGGTCACAGTAAAGAACCTCCTGACTCGTGTGTTCGGGTCACAGTAAAGAGCCTCCTGACTCGTGTGTTCGGGTCACAGTGAAGAACCTCCTGACTCGTGTGTTCGGCTCACGATAAAGAACCTCCTGACTCGTGTGTTCGGGTCACAGTAAAGAGCCTCCTGACTCGTGTGTTCGGCTCACGGTAAAGAACCTCCTGACTCGTGTGTTCGGCTCACGATAAAGAACCTCCTGACTCGTGTGTTCGGGTCACAGTAAAGAGCCTCCTGACTCGTGTGTTCGGGTCACAGTAAAGAGCCTCCTGACTCGTGTGTTCGGGTCACGGTAAAGAACCTCCTGACTCGTGTGTTCGGCTCACAGTAAAGAACCTCCTGACTCGTGTGTTCGGCTCACAGTAAAGAACCTCCTGACTCGTGTGTTCGGGTCACGGTAAAGAACCTCCTGACTCGTGTGTTCGGCTCACAGTAAAGAACCTCCTGACTCGTGTGTTCGGCTCACAGTAAAGAACCTCCTGACTCGTGTGTTCGGCTCACGGTAAAGAACCTCCTGACTCGTGTGTTCGGGTCACAGTAAAGAACCTCCTGACTCGTGTGTTCGGCTCACAGTAAAGAACCTCATTACTCGTGTGTTCGGGTCACGGTAAAGAACCTCCTGACTCGTGTGTTCGGCTCACAGTAAAGAACCTCATTACTCGTGTGTTCGGGTCACGGTAAAGAACCTCCTGACTCGTGTGTTCGGCTCACAGTGAAGAACCTCCTGACTCGTGTGTTCGGCTCACGGTGAAGAACCTCCTGACTCGTGTGTTCGGGTCACGGTAAAGAACCTCCTGACTCGTGTGTTCGGGTCACAGTAAAGAACCTCCTGACTCGTGTGTTCGGGTCACAGTAAAGAACCTCCTGACTCGTGTGTTCGGCTCACGGTGAAGAACCTCCTGACTCGTGTGTTCGGGTCACGGTAAAGAACCTCCTGACTCGTGTGTTCGGGTCACAGTAAAGAACCTCCTGACTCGTGTGTTCGGGTCACAGTAAAGAACCTCCTGACTCGTGTGTTCGGCTCACAGTGAAGAACCTCCTGACTCGTGTGTTCGGCTCACGGTGAAGAACCTCCTGACTCGTGTGTTCGGGTCACAGTAAAGAACCTCCTGACTCGTGTGTTCGGGTCACAGTAAAGAGCCTCCTGACTCGTGTGTTCGGGTCACAGTAAAGAGCCTCCTGACTCGTGTGTTCGGGTCACGGTAAAGAACCTCCTGACTCGTGTGTTCGGGTCACGGTAAAGAACCTCCTGACTCGTGTGTT
>NC_136892.1:575000-592500 GCF_949152265.1 Phoxinus phoxinus
GATTCGCTTCAGATGTGCAGAGCTGAATCAGATTCAGAAGATTATTGTGTTGTCGTGTAATATATATATATTGAGTTGTCTCGTCTGACAGAATGAACGGAGATCATTATCGTGCTGTTGAATAATTGGCAATATTGCAGATGAAAGTTGAGCAGAAGCAGACGCGTGATTAAACTGCTGACGGAGTCGAGTTGCAGGATTTGTCAATCACTTTAAATGGATAACAGGACGCTTCCCTGAGCAGCAGCGTGTGACGTCGCTGGAGCGGTGGAGGACCTGGAGATTTCCTCTGAGTGATTGCCCACGCAGGACTGGCACACAATGGCGGTTCAGTCGACTTAATTATCTGAAGGAAGTATTTAAAGGCTTAATTGAGATTGCATTGGGAAATTGCTCTGAAATAGCCAGTGTTTTTTCCACTGGGGTTTATCTTGCTTCTGATTGGAGGAGGCAGAAACGGTGTCATCGTCCAATCACAGGCCGGCTCAACACAGATCTGTTAACTTTACACTGGAGAACTCACTTTCCCCAAACCGTCCATTCCTCTCTTACATGTGTGCAGATACACACACACACTTACACACACACACACACACACACACACACACACACACACACACACACTACCAGTCAAACGTATGGGGTCGGGAACGTTTGAACGTCAGTGTTTAATGTTACAAAAGCTTTATATTTCAGATAAATGCTGTTCTTTTGTACTTTCTATTCATCAAAAAGTTATGTAAATAACTGTTTTAAACACTGATATTAATCATAAATGTGTCTTGAGCATCAGATCATCATATTACACTGGTTTCTGGAGGATCATGTGACACTGAAGACTGGAGTAATGATGATAAACTCAGCTTTGATCACAGGAATAAATTACACTTTACTGTATATTCACATAATATTTAACACATTAATATTTGTTCTGTTTGTATGTGTTATTGATCATTGAGAGGAAGATCTTTGTTCATAACTCGTCTCCTCTGCTTGTCTTCCTCAGGCCTTCGGCTTCATGAGTCGTGTGGCTCTCCAGGCCGAGAAGATGAACCATCACCCCGAGTGGTTCAATGTTTATAACAAGGTATTCCTCACCCTCAGCACACACACACACACACACACACACACACACACACACACACACACACACACACACACACACACACACACACACACACACACACCAGGCCTTGAAGTGTTCAATCTGCAGCGCAAACACTCACACACATGTCCTGTCCTGTCAGAGAGAGAGAGAGAGCTGACGGTCTGTAGTGATTAATTTAATATTTTGTATTTTTAGGGGATGTTATGGTACTATATTATATTTACGCTGTATTTATAATCCATTTATTCACTTTTTAAGCATAGACCTGGAAATTTCCATCTTAAACTGGTGAATCTTGAATGCTTTAGAGCGACAGACTGAAGTTTGATCTCTTTTTAAAGGAGACACTTGGCAGATTATTGCTGATGAAGTGATAAAAGTTACAGAATATTACGTTTATTGTTATGAAAAATACAGAAAAATAATATTTTCAAAATCATGTTTTACTCAGAGCAAAAATCAGAGCAATGAATCTACACAAGTTGTGTTGAGATGTAAGTGTGATATGTCAGTAATGATCTCTCAGTGAGAGTGTGTGTGGCTGCAGTACCGAACGCTTCCACTAGAGGAAACTCTCATTCATTTCCAATTCCAATGCGTCATTTCTGACTGCGAGCAGCGTGTGTGTGTGTGTGTGTGTGTGTTCACACAGCAGGTGCCAAAACCTTTACCAAGTTTCGTACCATTCCGATGAAGTACAAAATTATACAAAATCAAAATGTAAAATGTTTCGATTTAAAATGACAGAAAAGCACCAGAGGGTTAAAAACGCTGCAGAAATATAAAACTACTCATTCACAAATGTTGATTATATAAACAATATATTTGAAGTTTAGAGCAAATATGTATATACATATACACAAACATTCAGTATTTTGAGGGGTCTTCTACACATTCCAGTGTAGGGATATGTGAGTGGGCGGAGCTAACGAGATCTTTTATGCTTGTTTCGACTCTGATTGGTGGAAGGTTGGCACAGCATCATGGGTAATGTAGTTTTCTCCAGGACTTCTGCTGTTAAACGGTTATTTTCAAAATGAAGCGGGCTGAGGGCTTCAACAGAAGCTAATGCTATGCTAACAAGCTCGTAGCTCACAGTAGGGCCGTTTATACGCTGTCAATAGAGTTTCTCTCTGTCCTGCAGGTCCAGATCACGCTGTCCACACACGACTGCGGAGGACTGTCCAAGAAGGACATCCGACTGGCCAAATTCATCGATAAGGTGGCCCTGTCCCTGTAGCGGATCTCAGCCACGCTTGTGTTCACTATATCCCACGCGCTTTGTGTATTCCCGAGAATAGCTTGTGTTAATTCACACAGTTGTGCGTTTAAATCATGGTTCTGCTAAATGCATATTAAAAAAGAGTGTAGATTAATTTCATATTCATTTAATATCTGATACAATGTTTAAATCATTTGTTTAGGTGCTTTTTTACATATGAAAAATGTGATTTTTTTTTTTTTTTTACGAATAGGGATAAACACACACACACACACACACACAGAGAGATTAGGGGGTTTGAAGAATTATGATTTTTATATATACACACATTTATGTGTTTATATAAAATATGTTATTAGAATAATAATCTAAATACAAAAATGAATATAATTAATCATAGTCAAAACCCCTAAACTTAGTAATAAATGTCTGTTGTAATGAACACACACACTCCCCGTGATTTACCATGTTCATCAATCCTGTGATCATTGCTTCTAATCATTCTTGTGAAATTAATAAATACTTTTCTTTAAAAGGATTTCAAGATTATTTCTTGTTAGACATTTTAGCAGGGCCGGAGTGGGGCCACTTTTCAGCCCGGGAGTTTCAGGCCCAAGATCGGCCCAGCATTTTTTCCAAATTGGATAAATGAAGCAACAGTTCAGCTCTTACTATTGTGCAGTTTTTATTAATACCATGTTCAACAAATAATGTAAAGGTTAAATAATAATTCACAGAAGAAGTTAACAAAAAATATTCCACTATTCCACAAGAATAGGTTGATAAATTAACAAAAGCAGAAAGAAAGAAAGAAAGAAAGAAAGCATTTGAAATGTATCCCACTCTTCCACAAAGAGGCATATTGAACTAATGTTTACAGTTGCTCAGAAGATACAAAAAATAATTAAGAGGTCATTTTACTGCATACACAGATCAAGCTTGAGTTTTGTTATCAAAATTAAATTGTATATTATTTGCAAAGTGAATCGCCATGACATGTATTGAGTGATAAGTAAATGGGAATAGGAGCGGGCTTCACTCAATGATTAGCCTAAACTTAAACTTTAAGATTGCTGGCCTGAATAATTAGAGTATTTAGAACAGGAGAGAGGCCGCACTATAATAATAATAATAATAATAATTCATTACATTTTATATAGCGCTTTTCTGGACACCCAAAGCGCTTTACATAGAAGGGGGGAATCTCCTCAACCACCACCAATGTGCAGCATCCACCTGGATGATGCGACGGCAGCCATATTGCGCCAGAACGCCCACCACACACCAGCTTACTGGTGGAGAGGAGACAGTGATGAAGACTATGCATAAATAGTTTTTCTTTGCACAAACGCGTTTCGGCGCGTGCCTTCTTCAGTGTGCACAGGGCCGGTTCTGTGCGTACGCCTCTCTCAGGGCCGGTTCTGTGCGTACGCCTCTCTCGGGGCCGGTTCTGTGCGTACGGCTCTCTCAGGGCCGGTTCTGTGCGTACGGCTCTCTCGGGGCCGGTTCTGTGCGTACGCCTCTCTCGGGGCCGGTTCTGTGCGTACGGCTCTCTCGGGGCCGGTTCTGTGCATTCGCCTCTCTCGGGGCCGGTTCTGTGCATTCGCCTCTCTCGGGGCCGGTTCTGTGCGTACGCCTCTCTCAGGGCCGGTTCTGTGCATTCGCCTCTCTCGGGGCCGGTTCTGTGCGTACGCCTCTCTCGGGGCCGGTTCTGTGCGTACGCCTCTCTCGGGGCCGGTTCTGTGCGTACGCCTCTCTCGGGGCCGGTTCTGTGCGTACGGCTCTCTCGGGGCCGGTTCTGTGCGTACGCCTCTCTCAGGGCCGGTTCTGTGCGCACGCCTCTCTCGGGGCCGGTTCTGTGCATACGCCTCTCTCAGGGCCGGTTCTGTGCGTACACCTCTCTCAGGGCCGGTTCTGTGCGCACGCCTCTCTCGGGGCCGGTTCTGTGCGTACGCCTCTCTCGGGGCCGGTTCTGTGCGTACGCCTCTCTCGGGGCCGGTTCTGTGCGTACGGCTCTCTCGGGGCCGGTTCTGTGCGTACGCCTCTCTCAGGGCCGGTTCTGTGCGTACGCCTCTCTCAGGGCCGGTTCTGTGCGTACGCCTCTCTCGGGGCCGGTTCTGTGCGTACGCCTCTCTCAGGGCCGGTTCTGTGCGTACGCCTCTCTCAGGGCCGGTTCTGTGCGCACGCCTCTCTCAGGGCCGGTTCTGTGCGCACGCCTCTCTCGGGGCCGGTTCTGTGCGCACGCCTCTCTCAGGGCCGGTTTTGTGCGTACGCCTCTCTCAGGGCCGGTTCTGTGCGTACGCCTCTCTCAGGGCCGGTTCTGTGCGCACGCCTCTCTCAGGGCCGGTTCTGTGCGCACGCCTCTCTCGGGGCCGGTTCTGTGCGCACGCCTCTCTCAGGGCCGGTTCTGTGCGTACGCCTCTCTCAGGGCCGGTTCTGTGCGTACGGCTCTCTCAGGGCCGGTTCTGTGCGTACGGCTCTCTCAGGGCTGGTTCTGTGCGTACGCCTCTCTCAGGGCCGGTTCTGTGCGTACGCCTCTCTCAGGGCCGTTCTGTGCGTACGCCTCTCTCAGGGCCGGTTCTGTGCGCACGCCTCTCTCGGGGCCGGTTCTGTGCGCACGCCTCTCTCAGGGCCGGTTTTGTGCGTACGCCTCGCGGAGGAGCGGCGACAGTGGAGAGGGAGACAAGACCAGGGGCCTCATTTATGGCGTATGCAAAAAAATCTGATTTATAAAACCGTGCGTACGCACACCTGCACGCAATTTTCACTTTATAAATCACAGCCTACCTGATAATTTGCGCACGGAAAAAAAAACAATTCTCCGCCCACATTCAACCATATATAGACAATGCAAATTACCTCATTAGCCAGGCATATATTAAAGGAGCAAGGAAATTTGTGTTTTTTAAAATAGAGGTTCGAAGTGTGACGAAACTCCCATCGCAGAGTCTCCCATCGCAGAGTCTCCCAGCGCAGAGTCTCCCAGCGCAGAGTCTCCCAGCGCAGAGTCTCCCAGCGCAGAGTCTCCCAGCGCAGAGTCTCCCAGCGCAGAGTCTCCCAGCGCAGAGTCTCCCAGCGCAGAGTCTCCCAGCGCAGAGTCTCCCAGCGCAGAGTCTCCCAGCGCAGAGTCTCCCAGCGCAGAGTCTCCCAGCGCAGGGTTATGGAGTTTCCCGAGGTCCCGACCGTATGGCACGGCTGGAGTGGCCGGGTGCCGACTGAGGCTGTTCTGCAGACACCATTAATGCAATTACTGTAATCGCCGATGAGCTTTAACTCTACAAACTCCAAACTCGGGTCAGACCTTCAGACTGGTCTGACTTATTGTGCTATATCTTTTCAGACTGATTTGACTTTCAGTTTTCTTAAAAATTAATATTAAAAATCATAAAAATCCCATTGACTTACATTGGAGAGTGCTCAACTTGAGCCAAGACTACGGTGGCCCATTAGTGTACAAGCCAAAAACTCAAAACTAAACTCCCTGAAGCCCTAGACTCAATTAAACTACCATTCTAAATCTATCTATCTATCTATCTATCTATCTATCTATCTATCTATCTATCTATCTATCTATCTATCTATCTATCTATCTGTCTGTCTGTCTGTCTGTCTGTCTGTCTGTCTGTCTGTCTGTCTGTCTACAAACTATATCCATCCATCCATCCATCCATCCATCCATCCATCTGTCTGTCTACAAACTATATCCATCCATCCATCCATCCATCCATCCATCCATCCATCCATCCATCCATCCATCCATCCATCCATCCATCCATCCATCCATCCATCCATCCATCCATCCATCCATCCATCCATCCATCCATCTGTCTGTCTACAAACTATATCCATCCATCCATAATCCATCCATCCATCCATCCATCCATCCATCTATCTATCTATCTTAATCTATCTATCTATCTACTTTAAACTTCTTCAAACTCTCTGGTCCGGCTTTCTCAAGCCAACTTAAAGTTGGTCTCAACAAACTTTTTTTTCTAGTTTGTATTTTTTGTTGTAACCGGGACCTATGAGCAACTTGTAAATATTGTAAATATTGAAATATGTCAAACTTAATTTTGCCATTTTGCAAAGGGTTAATTCCCTTTATCCGCAGTCAGTTCCTCAACTCACCATCAGTGTCGCCAAACTGCTCTGTCTTCAAAATGTGCGTACGCATGGGTCAGAGTTTGCGTGGAGGTGCGCATATTTTCATGTCAAGTTTTTCTTTATAAATCCCACCTTTTGCGCAGGAAGTGCCGTACGCATGTTTTCAGCCCCGTTCTGTGCGTACGCAAGCTTTATAAATGAGGCGCAGGCCTGGACTTTCTTATATGTGAAGCAGTCGTCCGTGAGGGGACCGGGCTCGTCCGTGAGGGGCTGCTGTCTTTACTTGTATTTGTTTATTTTACGTTTATTAAAGTTTTTGAATGTTGTCCGGTTCCCGCCTCCTCCTCCCCACAACATCTAACCTTGCTACAGGCTTGTTCAAAAGAAACAAAGGATTCTGAATTCGGATTAATCACAAAGTTTTGGTTTTGGTCTGGATGAAATCATCAATTTGTGTTCAAAACTTCTAGAAAGATTAGGATACCTTTGAACAAAAAAACACTGAGTTGTCCTGATCCCAGCAGAAGGGTGCATTTCAGCAACAAACATTAAATAAAACTTTAAAACTGGTCAAAAAATATAATTGTAAATTCTATCATGTAATATATGCATATTATATTATATTATATTTGTATTTTTATTTTGCTCTTGATTTAACCGGCAAAGTAATAAATGAGAAGTAGACATCAGGTTATAACTATTAAGCCTGTGTGTAAAGTAAAGAAAGAAAAGAGGCGCCATAAAATATTCCCCTAAACGGCTGTCAATATCAAACGACAATAATAAATATGTAATTTTCATCAGAGAGGAACCAGTCGAAAGCACAGAAGTCAGTTTGAAGTGGATCAAACAAGTTCATCACAGTTGTCCTGAGACCAGAACGGGTATTGTTCAAAATTCATGTTTAACTTTGATGCCAAGTTTTGATCCACTTCAAATGTTGACTAGTTTCGACTGCGTCGCTTATGAAATGTATATTTGCTTATTTTTGTTGTGGGTCACATGAGGGAGGAAAATTATATATTTAAATGCTTTTGCGTTCCCCCGATAAACTTTCTTATTCTCAAAACTTTTGAGTTGTTTGCTAATGAATGCCGTTTCTTGGAGAAATGCAAAACGTGTGAGAACAAAAAAGCGTTAAAATGTATAATTTTCCTCCCATCTCATATTTTGTTCGTGTCCCTTAAGATTGTTTAGAGGAGATTAAATACAGAATGGGAAGTTTATGTAGTTTTCACACGCTGACTCTTCTACCTGTTGACCTCTAGTTCCTCACACTGTGACATGATCAATCTGGAGTTCATCATCTGAATAACTGGATCTGGATCAGGGCGATCCAATCTAATTTTGCTTCTTCTTTTTTACGGCACAAAAGTAAGATGGCTGACCTGATCCTGGATAGGAAAACGTGATTTTCAAATCCAGATAATTGTGATCCAGATTAACCCTTCTGAACAGCAGAGGAGTTTAACCCTAACGCTCCTGGAGCCTGTGTTGTGTTCCTGCATCCTCCTGGTCCAGGTTAAAGGTTGGCCCTGCCTCAGTTGACCTTTGACCCTTGGCTGTGATGGAATGAAAGATGCATTGCAAGGTGATTTTATGACCACTTTTCATATATTTTAGTTAAAAAAAAATTTTTTAATCAATTAAAGTTTCTAGCTGATACAAACAACAATAACAAGACTTTACCAGTGATCATTTCCGAATTCGGGTTAGAGATCTGGAGACATCGCTGGTTAAAAACTGTTCGCTCTAACGCAGCAACGGCAAGGACAATAAAGAAAACGGATTTAACAGGGTAAAATATTCCAGCAATTACATCACAATTCTGTTGATTAAAACAGTTTATTTTGGCGCAGTGCTTCTGTCTTAACTGGGATCTGAGAGAAATACTGAACTCAGTCCTTTAGTGCGTCACATGACCTTCACGAGCCCGCAGTTCCCGCGCTTTGCCTCGTTATTCCCGCCTGCAACTAATTTGGCTTAATATTTATTCTTCAATTCTTCAATTGCCTGTTTTACTTTTTCATAGATTTTTTTAATCGATTGGTCGAAACCTCCTGAATTATGGGTTTTTAATTCCATCAGTGTAAATAAAATATTTAATATAGCTTATAGGCCCAGCCGTGCAGATGTAGGCCTAAAGCTAGCGTTATGATAAATCAAGTGATTTTATGTTTATATATCCGTCCTTTCAGTCATTTGTATTATGTCCGGACAGGCCTATCTCAATGTTCTCCTCATAGCACTAAAATGCAACTTTTAGAAATACATGTTTTGAATTCGGAATGTAATTACTTGTTAAAACTCTTGGAGTAGCCGTAGGTTGGTCAGTTCGCACACATGAAGGTGTCTCCTGATATTCGCTGTAGTTCCTCTGTCATTACTGTGAACTGAGTCCGCAGGATGAAACTCAATCAGAGTCAGTAACTCTTCAGTTCTCCTTCACAACGCTGGTTAATCATTCCCTCAAGACATGATAATGCGGGGTTTGTGAGTCTATAAACGCCTTCATGGCGAGACTGCTTTCTGCAGGGTTGGAGAGATATCAGTATTTTAAATGGTGTGTCTTTATGTTGTGTAAATTCTTATGCATTGCTTAAATGTCTTCATTGTGGTTTATATTTTATTTTTTGCTGATAATGATCGTACTGCTCAGCTGCATGTTTTAATTGATTTGTGCTAGTTTATTTATTTTTAAATGTCTTTAGCAAAAAATATATTTTATATTTGTCTCTGGTTATATAATATCTCATGCTGTTGTCTAAAAGGATGATTCTAAATATATATTTTTTAAAGAACATTGGATATTGTCGAGTATCGGGTATTCACTTATTATTGCTTCTTGTAAATTCCCCGTATTCCGCTTTGCTGTTTTTAATGTGTTTTTTACGACGCCTTTTCAATTAATGTTTTTCTGTCTTATCAACGTTTCCATCTTCCTCTTCCAAACCTTTATGTTTGTTGTGACAGAATTATTGCATAATATCTCGCATTACAAAGTACAGTTGCGATTGTACTTCATAACAGTCTTCTGATGTTTACACCAATGGATTATGATTAAACACACGTCGCAATATTTCAAGCAAAATATTGTGTTTCATTGCCATAACTTTGTTAGGTTTGCAGCTCAAGTGATGCACGAACTAAATAAGTAAAGACAACGGAAAATAAACGTCTTTAAAAAAGTCTAGAGAATTTTTCTATAATTTTCCAAAACAGTAATGATTTATTAATGCTAAATTAATTTCGTGTAAAGAGTAGGACATATGCGCCAAATAAAACATTATTGTTATTATATTTTAAAAGTAAAACATTTTAGGAGCTGTTTCTGCCTGATGACCCTTCAAACCTTAGTCATGTTGATTAAAAACAGTTAATTTAGATTTTACATTTTAGATCACCCGATTAATTTTTTTTTTTTTTTACAGTGACTGATAGTTTTGTTATTGTTATTTTAATGTTTGAAAAAAAAAGAGTTTCAAATAGGTAACGTTAATGTTAAAATCGGATGGTCATGTAAAATAAAGTTGAGAGAACACATTTTCACATCAGTGTCATTTTTGTTTGTTTTGTTTTTTAATTAAATTTCCACAATTTAAAAGTATTTTGAATAGTTCTGTGAAGGCAATACATGAGCGTAAAACCACTCAATATAACCATGATCCACTCGGTTATTATAACACGCTACACTGAATTTTAGGAATATTGAGACCGTGCATGTGGCCATTAATGTTCATTAAGGAGAAGGTTCAGCTTCCATTGAAGGAGATATAGAATGTGGATTTCTTAAGAGCTGATGATTTTGAATAATTAATTAAACATGTTGAAGTGACTTGCATTGTCTCCTTATCATAAGCGATTAGAATAGCCGTCTGTGCTTGACTTCATATCAGTGATTGATTAATCAGCTGTTGAGATAAATTAGCTAAAGAAACTAATCAAATACTGCACATCATAGCTATCAGAATTAAAGCGGCAGCCTTTTCTGCTTAAAATGCTTTTAAAAAAATGTTTAAATTGCAATAAACCTCGAAACTATCACGGAAATATTTTCGGTAATCACATTGAGTTCGTTATGCTATTTAAATCTTAACTCTAAAAAGCCTACTTTAGATTTATTAGAATTTACACGACAATTCCAAGGGAGAAAAATAATCATGTGAATAACTAGAATTTACTTTCGTCAGAATCGTTTCAAAAACATATTGCAGTGTTATTTTATTGTTCCTCGAGTTTAGGAAACTAAAATAAATAATTATTCTGCCGAAGTGCTTTCAGAAATTATTATTATAGCCTATGTGAATTATTATAATCACTGGTTTCCGCACGCGATTCCACGATCTTCGCTGAGTTCGCCAGATTCTCGGGTTTGTCCTTGTCCTCCTCGGCAGGGTTGTTCACTTTCTTTCAGACAGTCTCGTGTTTGATTTGGGGAATGGATGTGTTTAACTCGTCCTTGAGAGGCATGTCAGCATTGCGAACTCATTCTGTTAGTCTAAACCTGAGGAAGTGACCATTAACACGGGCCTCGACCTTTGGGGAAATTAAAGGCGTTATTATCAGTGGAAAAGGATCAGCAGAATTAGGGAAAACATCAGTTACGACAGACCTTCTCCTTCATATCATCTAAATGCACCTAAACACACACATACCGATAAAAACAGTCACTTAACGTGGCAACCCGTGATAAGGAATTGATTTTTAAGTTTTCTTTCTCTCTTTCATCCTAAAGGTAGATTTGGATATCATTGGAAATCATCTAGTGTAATCAAGTAACGTGCTGGAGAATAAAAACAAGGCCAGTGGAAGATATTGTCAAATATCATATACGGGCATATTTATATGATGTCAAGCTTAATATATTGAATATATAGAACTTGCGCGGAACTGAAAAAAGCTTACAAGTAAAACACGGGAAAATAGTTTTGTGAATGTAAAAACAAATTAGTTGAGATAGGGATATATCTCCGATTATTTCGTTAGATATGATTGATTGTATTAATTAGAGAAACAATATTATTAAATTATAAGTGTAAATTCAAAGTGAATGAAGGCCAGGTTTTCGTTCATGTAAACGCTGTCAAGTTTGTTTCATTTAATCATTGCCCACATTGATCATTACAATTATTTTAGAGATTCTTTGTTTTGAGGTTTATTCAAACATTACCATAAACATAAGCACAATATTCAATCAACATGAGTACAACATAAAGTTATAGCTTTGTTATTTTGTCTACACATTCATATAATTCTTTACATTTTTCCCCCACTCGGAGTAAGCATGCGGTAAATCTATCGACACAACGAAACAACTACGAGGACAGAATCCAGACTGTCCATGAGAAGCACGAGGACAACAAAACCTCTGCAAGACAATTAATACAATTAAGAGAACGGGACTCAAACACAACTGAGGACTATAATCTACTGCGGCCTTTCCCGCGCTAACGGCGTTCACTGTTCCCACTCGGAATACCATCATTTTCAGTTTTGTTCCACGTTTTATATATATATATGTACAATGTATGAGTTTAACTTGTCTTCAAAATGTTGCAATCCAAATCATGGATTTAAATTGTTGTGCAAGTTTAGGTAAACACAGACAATCCGCATATTCCATTGCAAAATGCCGAACGCATCTAATCCAGCATGGCTCTCGTTTCTCCAGTATCCGTTCATTGCAGTTTAACTGGTCAACTGTTAGGGTTAGGTCAGTTTAACTGGTCAACTGTACGGGTTAGGTCAGTTTAACTGGTCAACTGTTGTACTGGCACGCGTTCAGACTCGAGCCGGGACTCTGAAGACTGCTGTATCCAAACGACGGGTGTTGCTTAGATTTGAGTCTTAACGTCGCGAGGCTGGAGTTGCACGTGTCCCTGTACACGCTGTACGGAGAGCCCGGGGGTCCATACGGGCACGTGGACGAGCTCATCGCGGGACTGATCGCGGAGTTATTCAGGCCGATGTTGTTGAGGCCGGAGGTCGGCATGCCAGGCACGGCGGAGTGTCCCATCCCGGACGCCATACTCATGGTGGAGATCGAGGTCGGGGCCGAGAACATGGACTGGGACGTGAGGGGACTCATGGAATTAAAGAAGGTGAAGTTCTTCGTGGACAGTGGGTTTGGGGCCAGTCCTTTGTTGGTCCAGTTGTTGTAGGTGTAGGCCGGATACACGTCATCATAGGGCTGCATTAATCCGCTGAACTGCGGCAGGTACGTGTTCTTGCACAGGTCCATCTGCTGGTTCCGTTCCCTCTTTCTCCATTTCGCCCTTCGATTCTTGAACCAAACCTAGAGGAGGAACGCATTATATTTACTCAAGCGCAACCAATGCTATAAACAGATCGAAACGTTCTCTTGAAGCAGATAGCCTAACTAGTGAGCAATCTGCATTTGTTAGGCGAATATAGCCCTATTCAATTTATCATTTTAATTATCAGCGAAATTATTTTCATAAGTATTAAAAATAATGTAATGTAAAAAGTCAAAGAGTGCAGGGCTAAATACATTAATGTCGATAAACTAAACCAACCGTGAAATGTCTGACATTTGATGAACGTTTTAATTCTAATTCCCCTCACTATCAACATTGTAAATGTGGGTCAGTGTCTGGTTCTGGAATACTTTTTCAGAATATCTAAAAGATCGAGCTGAGAAATATTTCTAGATTTCGCTGAACAAAACTCAGGAAGAATAGCCTAGTTTTTCCTTAAGAGATATTTAGATTGTAATCCTTTAAATAATGAAAAACAACCCTTACCCTGCGTTTGTTAAAAATATACATTTTCCTATTAATAACAAAGATATGTATGACTGAGAATACAATTGAAAAAAAAAAACACTTTTTAGAACTAATAAGACTTGATTAACGATTTATTTAGCAAATGAAATATGTAATTTTACGTTTAATGTTTTGTGATTGTTCTGTCGATAGGATATTCTTCAGACTTGTCTTGAAACATCGGCTCATCCTGTAAACTGCAATGTTCCCGCGTGTGTGTGTGTGCGTGTGTGTGTGTGTGTGTGTGTGCGGGCTCTCGTACCCGGACCCGGGCCTCGGTCAGGTTGGTCCACACCGCGATCTCCTCTCGGGTGCTCATGTCCGGGTAGCGGTTCCTCTGGAAAGTGGCTTCGAGCTCCTGGAGCTGCTGGCTGGTGAAGTGAGTCCTCTGCCGTCTCTGCTTCTTTTTCTTGGACTCATCCGAATTTCCATCGTCGCTTTTCTGCTCGACAGACCTCTCCTTTTCTGGGGAGAATCATTTAGAAATCTGGTGAAATCTAGTGCTCAGTCAGTGGCGCGTGTTTCTGCCGGAGATGTGGACGGAGTCGGACAACAGGGAATAATGCCTATTGATTCTGGTGCACAGTTCTCGTTAATCCACAAGTAAACAAGCTTTATTAAAACGCGTTTATGGAACGGAAACTATTTGCATACATGCAGTAACTACAGATAAGTTTATATAGCCTATTTTATTGTATTTTTTTGTATTTGAAATATCAATATCAATAGTTAGGCTATAGGCCTATGCAGTGGAAATGTTTTAAAATCAGGCCTAGTTCTTTGTTGTTTACAGCACTACATTCATGTTTGCAGTTTGTAAAATTGTACAAACAATTGTTGTGCAATTGTAAAATTTACAACAGTGGGTATTTAAACCGCGTTTTGTGTATGATCAAAACGGATAGGCCTATATAGAGTTTTAAGGACGCCATATCTGTAGGTTAACGTAATAATGTAAACGTGAATTTCTATTTAGTTTTTAAACTTCGCAAAGTAGCAAGAGGCCAATGTGCATCAAGTTTCTGCAAAATTAGACTGGAAAAACAGTTAAACAGTTAAACAAATGACGAGCTAAAACAAAACATTTGACACATGTTAGGTGTGGAAGGCAAACATAAATGTATGCGTTTGGTCAAAAATGCTGGCTTGCGTGTGTTTTCGCTCTCGATGGTCATGTAAATGCAGATGTGTGTGTGTTTACCTGCGGTTTCATTATCTGAAGACTCGCTGCTCGTGTTCTCGAGTGTTTCTCTGGTGCTGGTGCTTCTCGGCAGATGGAAAGATGAGGCCATGTCCACACTCAGTCCTGCTTTAAAACAAGCATGTGTTGTTAAAGCTCTCCAGCGGTGAAGCGAGCGTCGGCGGACTCGCTAGGCGACTCTAGAATGATTAAGCCCGCGAACAGCCGCGATCTCCTGCGATATTGTCCTCAAACGCACCGCAGATCGGCTATATTCCCGAAGAGGAGATGTTCGAGTGAACGAGAGAAGTGTCCGACAGCAGGACCCACCCATCCTCTGCTCACTTCAGTCCCACCCACAGAGGAAAAGCATTCTTCATACAAGTGAAGTTTTTCCTTCAAAACTTCTGCGCCGAGCTTCTGGCATTATTGTGTATGAGGAACCGTGTTTTGGACTCAGTCTGCAGCGCCGAACAGAGACGCGGTTAAACAGCGAATATACAATGTCCAGACATTTTCAAACTAACAAAAAACATATTATCCATAAAATCCATCAGTTCTACGGCGCTTTAGCAGTTACTGCAGCCCTCAGAACCACCGCTATAATTAACATTAGCCTATTATTATTTTACATAAAGAATTATTGAAGCCTAACTGCACGAGGCAATTACCAATTAGGCTAATGTTATTAACGTGCAATGTCAGTGTTTATTTTTTTATTTTTAAAAAGAGTCTAACATTGCAATGTGTTCTTTTGAACCAGCAAACCAAACGTGTGTTCAGAAGAAAAGACTTTGATGTTCATGAACACGCTGTTATATTGAATGAAAGGATTAATGCATTCATATTAATATTGATGCATATTTTCTACAAAAAAATGATTAGTAACACTGTAAAAAAAATGCTGCGATTATTTATCACAACTTAAAATCCAACATTGTTTCAACTTTGAAAAGTAGCCTAAGTGTTCATGCTTGACTTAAATTATTAAGTTTAGTTAACTTTAGTTTGGTTTAGTTAAGTTGGATATTTAAGTTATCTCAACACATTTTAAGTTGTTATAACTAATCAGCCACATTGTTTACAGTGAAGCTAGCCTACCACTGTCGCCCGAACCATGACGCCTAACACAACCTAAAATTGCCAAATAATATGCAATATAATATGGGCTTATTGTGACAGTGTCATGTCACTCAGAGAACATCTCGCTTTGTTCTGTAAAGGTTTATTGAAGTTAGTGGCGCCTAGAATATATGATGATGATCCATAACTTGCGAAAAATAGGAAAAGCGCCTTTTCTAAATCTTCACGGCACAACTTTCTCAAAGTAGGCCTAATTCATGAGAAAATACCACAATTCATACACTGCAGACAATTCATATTCTTATTTTAAAAACAAGCCTACTCATCTGACCTATACGTTATTATCATCATTAGGCTATTATTATGTTGCATTATTATGATCATTAGTAATTTACGGTGAAAACCTTTAGTCAGATCTATCAGGCTGCACTTTCTTCCACAGACATTTGAAGTGTTTCTTATGTTAATAACCCATGAGATATTCGCGTTATACTCTTGTAGGAATAGCCCTGGATATATTAAGTGTTGCACAAGCACTTCATTCGCGTGTATTTAAATAATCTTCCCAATGAAAACACCAAAAAAAAGAGAATTGCAGGAGAATTATAGCTATCTGCACTGTAAAAAATGTGGCTGCGATTAGTTATAACAACTTAAAATTTGTTGAGATAACTTAAATATCCAACTAAACTAAAGTTAACTAAACTTAATATTTTAAGTCAAGCATGAACATATACTTTTTAAAGTTGAAACAATGTTGGATTTTAAGTTGTGATAAATAATCGCAGCAATTTTTTTTACAGTGTGTAATTCTGAGACAACGCGTGTACTGAAGAACAGAAAATAGTCTAATAGTAATATTGGTGCCCTCGGTAGCCTATCTTATAGAGATTAATTTCACGAAATTTGCATTATTTTAATTGTAGTTTAATTCAAGCAAATAAATGCCAAATAAATAAATAGTTGTATGTTATAACGAACTGAAGATGGACGCGCGTGGAATCACATTATGTGCATTTGAAGAGTGTGGATCAACATAAAACACTCAGAGATGTTTTATCAGCAGGTAAGAATATATTTTTATATTTTAGCGATAAGATTCTGCGCTCACAGCATCAGTTTAACATCTGTGTCAGACCTGAAGCACAACACAGATGTCTAAAGATGCATGTAGGACAAAACAATACACATGTTCTCTCTCAATGAAAGTTAAAGTTAATATCGCATATTACCAGTTCAGCCTTTCCATGGTTTGGCCTGTGAATTCAGACAATAAACTACAGTTACTGACCGATTGACTAAATAACCCGGATCTTATTCGACAAAGACAAAGAAATAAATAATAATAGGCTATATGAAAAAAAATATATATAATTTCATATTTTAAGGAGGCCAAGGATTTAGAAGACTTTAAGGAAGCCAGTAAATAAACGCTGGAACATATTATAATAATACGTTTAACAACAATGTAGCCTAACTAACAACTTGTCTTTAGTCGTGACCGCAACTTGGCTGGAAGGCTGTTATTATTATTATTAGCTTATTATTATTATTATTATTATTGGGCTATTAATAAGAAGAAAAAGAAGAACGGTCGCGAATAATTAATGCGCCGCATGTGAATTTAATGACAATAAGCATTTATTATAGCAATGCGAAATACGTCAGATGGTTAGCCTAATTAATTTCAGAACTATTCTGAAATACTAAGATGTTATTTTTGAAAACACTCGTGCTCGCGCACTCATGCAAACGCGCGCACTGATCCAAACTTTTGAAAACGTGACAGTGTCTCAAAATAAAACTCTAAAACATACTAAAATCAAAACGCTTTTTTTTAATGATGATCACCTCACTCGTGAAATATGTAGGCCTAAAGAAACAGAATCCTGAATTTCTCTCGTTCGAGCAGCCACATGCACCCGCGGGACAGTGCACGAGCCGCAGTGCACGAGCTGCAGACTCCCGCGGGTTAACCTGCACACTGTATGCAAAGCACGCGCCTTATACTGCTA
>NC_136892.1:597500-617500 GCF_949152265.1 Phoxinus phoxinus
ACACACACACACACACACACACACAGTAACTGAATGTAGATGTGTCTGTAACTTCTGTTCTGATGTGAGGAAACACTCGTGGGAGCTGAGCATTTCTACGCCAGTATTCTGGGCTCTTTATGTGTCCTGACAATAAGATTTATCGAGCAAACATTACCGTTGTGAAAAATACATATTTAAACAATTTTTTCTGGGACAAACAAAGAGACAAAGTGAAGCGAGGGCGATGTCGGGTGAGGGTTAGTGAATGTGCCGAGTGTAGTAGTCTCGCTTCAGGGCTTCTGAATGAGGAAGAAGGTGAGGTCTTCGCTGGAGTCCTCAGAAGAAAAGCTGGCTGTCGACAGAGACAAAGCGCTGGGAAGATGATTAAAAGCTGTCGGGTGTGTGTGAAGACAGCCAGAGACTCGAGCGCTGCACTCACTGAGCAAACACTCGACACACAATATGGCCGGAGCTAGACAAGTATAGCAAGACTCTTGCACTGCCACTTCTGTTAGGAATCAATTCTGAATAAATAAATAAACTTAACTCAACTTAACTCGCCACTGAACCTCAAGCCTTCTGCTTTAGATGAGACTCTGAAACTGATAAAGCATGTGTGACGGTTCAGGCTTTCGGCCACAAGAACACGCAGCAAATCATCAACATTACAACTGTATACTGAAATCTTTTGTATATGCAAGTCAGTGGTGTGCGGTGGTGTTTCAGGAAAAGTTCTCACTGTATATATATATATCAAATGTCAATTATTTCCCTGTTACACTTAATTTCCTGGTTACATAAACATGACATAAAAAAGAGAGACCAAATACAATTCTATTGTATATTTTCACTCTATTAAAACCAAGTAAAAATTTCTGCAACTTAGAGTTTTTATGCATTTTTAGATTTATTCCAATATAATAACCAAAGTCAACATGTTAAGCAATATTATTTGTGATCTTGATGACTGATGAAAATAAGTTACTGTCACAGACACACTGATCTCTCACTAGAACCCCACAGTCATCACGTTCTCTAAGTTTGGTTCTGTTGTGACGGAAAGCGTTGATATCTGAGAGGCTGTTTGTGTACACACTCTTTAGTTAATCTTTCCATTAACACTGAAGAACATAATCTGAGGAGATTCCCTGTCAGCTGGCAGTCACTGACAAAACCGAAGTGCCTGTATGAGGGGTGCATGATGCCTGTTAATAACCTGTTAATAACCTGTTAATAACCTGTTAATAACCTGTTAATAACCTGTTAATAACCTGTTAATAACCTGTTAATAACCCGTTAATAACCTGTTAATAACCCGTTAATAACCCGTTAATAACCTGTTAATAACCCGTTAATAACCTGTTAATAACCCGTTAATAACCCGTTAATAACCTGTTAATAACCTGTTAATAACCCGTTAATAACCCGTTAATAACCCGTTAATAACCTGTTATAGTTAATAGTTATCTGCAAAAGAAGAACGTTTAGAGATTAAACAAAAATCAAAACACTTTCCACTTTATATCTCGTATTGTATTTTGGGGTTGTTGTGGAAGTACACAGACCATCAAATGAAGTCAGCTGAGAGATAATCTGCACTCTAAAAAATGCTGGGTTGTTTCAATCCAATTTTGGGTAAAATATGGACAAACCCAACCGTTGGGTTACATTTTTAAATTACATTTTTAACCCAACGTTTGGGTTTGTCCATATTTGACCCAAAATTGGATTGAAACAACCCAGCATTTTTTAGAGTGTGTGCAAAAATATGCATACAAATGTCAATAATGCAGAAGACTGGGCATAGTGCAGATCTGGCATGAGCTGAGGGTCAGTAACAGGATCATCTTTGATTAATGAAACGTCAGCTGGTTATTGGCATGTGCCGAGAGCATTCCAGCCTCGTTCTGTCCAGAAATGCACATCTGTCTGGAACACGATTTACTGCCGGCTCTGGGAATTCAACATGCTCCAGATCTGGGAAACCCTCTCCAGCGCCACGGCGAGGAGCAACCCTGCCTCTTTATCTAGATCTCCAGATAAAGCGCTATCTGCACTCATAAAGCTGCTCGCCGTGTCTGTGGTCTTTAGCAGGAGCTCTTCAATGTCACTGCGGCCGAGACTCAGATAAAGCTCAGGCTCATTTAGAAGGCCAATAAAAGACTGGTACTGGGAACGATCGAAGTCTTCCCTGTGTTTCTGTGCGAGACGAACGGCTTGAACTCTGGATATCCTCACAGGGAATGGAAACTGATGGTTCTTAGCAGAGCAAGACACGCATGTGAAGAAGAGCTCTGATATACGGTTCAGATACTCACACACACGTGCTTTATTATAGCAGAGCAAAGTTTCCAGTCTTTAGCTGAGTGGCAGATAGGATTGGCATGCAGAAACGCACCACAATGTTGGCTGCTCGTTTCCGTCCCATCCACGCTGTTTTCTTAGGAGAGAAGCCCAAACACGATGGGCCTGTTTATTCGGGAGAATACGCCTTTGTCTGGGCGTCCCAGGTAAGATAAAGGAGACAGAGAGAGAGGGAGTTAAGAGTGCTGCTTACAGGACCACCAGTGTTGAGTGTGTGTGTGTGTGTGTGTGTGTGTGTGGCTGCGTTCGCTGTGTGTTTGTTGCTGGGTGTGTTTGTGTACTCATGCAAACATGTGTGACTAATTCAGGCAGCAGGACTTTGTATGGGATCATTCAGTGAGTTAGGAGCTGTAGTAACTCGATCACGGTCACCTTAAACTGCACATTTACTCTGGATAAACCAGCGGAAGAACACAGTGTGACGTCACGGGTCCCGAGGAGAAGAAAATCAAGAACGAGAGTCGTTTGTTGTCCTAGAATCCTGCAC
The DNA here is from genome assembly GCF_949152265.1 of Phoxinus phoxinus. Lineage (NCBI taxonomy): Eukaryota > Metazoa > Chordata > Actinopteri > Cypriniformes > Leuciscidae > Phoxinus > Phoxinus phoxinus. Next base: position 600,334 of record NC_136892.1, read on the forward strand.
TCGAAACAATCTTGGGTTCTTTTATCTACCCAAATCCTGGTAACAATAACAAGTGTTTGGGTAGTTTTTGTGTTACCTAGATCCTGGGTCAGACGTAACAACCCAGTGTTTGGGTAGTTTTTGTGTTACCCAGATCCTGGGTCAGACGTAACAACCCAGTGTTTGGGTAGTTTTGTGTAACCCAGATCCTGGGTCAGACGTAACAATCCAGTGTTTGGGTAGTTTTTGTGTTACCTAGATCCTGGGTCAGACGTAACAACCCAGTGTTTGGGTAGTTTTTGTGTTACCTAGATCCTGGGTCAGACGTAACAACCCAGTGTTTGGGTAGTTTTTGTGTTACCCAGATCCTGGGTCAGACGTAATAACCTAGTGTTTGGGTAGTTTTTGTGTTACCCAGATCCTGGGTCAGACGTAACAACCCAGTGTTTGGGTAGTTTTTGTGTTACCCAGATCCTGGGTCAGACGTAACAATCCAGTGTTTGGGTAGTTTTTGTGTTACCCAGATCCTGGGTCAGACGTAACAATCCAGTGTTTGGGTAGTTTTTGTGTTACCCAGATCCTGGGTCAGACGTAACAACCCAGTGTTTGGGTAGTTTTTGTGTTACCCAACTCCTGGATCAGACATAACAACCCAGTGTTTGGGTAGTTTTTGTGTTACCCAGATCCTGGGTCAGACGTAACAACCCAGTGTTTGGGTAGTTTTTGTGTTACCCAACTCCTGGATCAGACGTAACAACCCATTGTTTGGGTAGTTTTTGTGTTACCCAGATCCTGGGTCAGACGTAATAACCCAGTGTTTGGTACAACCCAGTGTTTGGATAGTTTTTGTGTTACCCAGATCCTGGATCAGACGTAACAACCCAGTGTTTGGTACAACCCAGTGTTTGGGTAGTTTTTGTGTTACCCAACTCCTGGGTCAGACGTAACAATCCAGTGTTTGGGTAGTTTTTGTGTTACCCAGATCCTGGGTCAGACGTAACAATCCAGTGTTTGGGTAGTTTTTGTGTAACCCAGATCCTGGGTCAGACGTAACAATCCAGTGTTTGGGTAGTTTTTGTGTTACCCAGATCCTGGGTCAGACGTAACAATCCAGTGTTTGGGTAGTTTTTGTGTTACCCAGATCCTGGGTCAGACGTAACAACCCAGTGTTTGGGTAGTTTTTGTGTTACCCAACTCCTGGATCAGACGTAACAACCCAGTGTTTGGGTAGTTTTTGTGTTACCCAGATCCTGGGTCAGACGTAACAACCCAGTGTTTGGGTAGTTTTGTGTAACCCAGATCCTGGGTCAGACGTAACAATCCAGTGTTTGGGTAGTTTTTGTGTTACCTAGATCCTGGGTCAGACGTAACAATCCAGTGTTTGGGTAGTTTTTGTGTTACCTAGATCCTGGGTCAGACGTAACAACCCAGTGTTTGGGTAGTTTTTGTGTTACCTAGATCCTGGGTCAGACGTAACAACCCAGTGTTTGGGTAGTTTTTGTGTTACCCAGATCCTGGGTCAGACGTAATAACCTAGTGTTTGGGTAGTTTTTGTGTTACCCAGATCCTGGGTCAGACGTAACAACCCAGTGTTTGGGTAGTTTTTGTGTTACCCAGATCCTGGGTCAGACGTAACAATCCAGTGTTTGGGTAGTTTTTGTGTTACCCAGATCCTGGGTCAGACGTAACAATCCAGTGTTTGGGTAGTTTTTGTGTTACCCAGATCCTGGGTCAGACGTAACAACCCAGTGTTTGGGTAGTTTTTGTGTTACCCAACTCCTGGATCAGACGTAACAACCCAGTGTTTGGGTAGTTTTTGTGTTACCCAGATCCTGGGTCAGACGTAACAACCCAGTGTTTGGGTAGTTTTTGTGTTACCCAACTCCTGGATCAGACGTAACAACCCATTGTTTGGGTAGTTTTTGTGTTACCCAGATCCTGGGTCAGACGTAATAACCCAGTGTTTGGTACAACCCAGTGTTTGGATAGTTTTTGTGTTACCCAGATCCTGGATCAGACGTAACAACCCAGTGTTTGGTACAACCCAGTGTTTGGGTAGTTTTTGTGTTACCCAACTCCTGGGTCAGACGTAACAATCCAGTGTTTGGGTAGTTTTTGTGTTACCCAGATCCTGGGTCAGACGTAACAATCCAGTGTTTGGGTAGTTTTTGTGTTACCCAACTCCTGGATCAGACGTAACAACCCAGTGTTTGGGTAGTTTTTGTGTTACCCAGATCCTGGGTCAGACGTAACAACCCAGTGTTTGGGTAGTTTTTGTGTTACCCAACTCCTGGATCAGACGTAACAACCCAGTGTTTGGGTAGTTTTTGTGTTACCCAGATCCTGGGTCAGACGTAATAACCCAGTGTTTGGGTAGTTTTTGTGTTACCCAGATCCTGGGTCAGACGTAATAACCCAGTGTTTGGTACAACCCAGTGTTTGGATAGTTTTTGTGTTACCCAGATCCTGGATCAGACGTAACAACCCAGTGTTTGGTACAACCCAGTGTTTGGGTAGTTTTTGTGTTACCCAACTCCTGGGTCAGACGTAACAATCCAGTGTTTGGGTAGTTTTTGTGTTACCCAGATCCTGGGTCAGACGTAACAATCCAGTGTTTGGGTAGTTTTTGTGTTACCCAGATCCTGGGTCAGACGTAACAATCCAGTGTTTGGGTAGTTTTTGTGTTACCCAGATCCTGGGTCAGACGTAACAACCCAGTGTTTGGGTAGTTTTTGTGTTACCCAACTCCTGGATCAGACGTAACAACCCAGTGTTTGGGTAGTTTTTGTGTTACCCAGATCCTGGGTCAGACGTAACAACCCAGTGTTTGGGTAGTTTTTGTGTTACCCAACTCCTGGATCAGACGTAACAACCCAGTGTTTGGGTAGTTTTTGTGTTACCCAGATCCTGGGTCAGACGTAATAACCCAGTGTTTGGTACAACCCAGTGTTTGAATAGTTTTTGTGTTACCCAGATCCTGGATCAGACGTAACAACCCAGTGTTTGGGTAGTTTTTGTGTTACCCAACTCCTGGGTCAGACGTAACAATCCAGTGTTTGGGTAGTTTTTGTGTTACCCAGATCCTGGATCAGACGTAACAATCCAGTGTTTGGGTAGTTTTTGTGTTACCTAGATCCTGGGTCAGACGTAACAACCCAGTGTTTGGATAGTTCTTGTTTTTCCCAGAATTGGGTTGTTTTTAACCCAGTGTTTTTTACAGTGTAAACGGAGACTCCTGGTTCTTTCTTTTGAATCTCACTAAGAATATTTCTTACTTAATATTTCTTCATAAATGTAATGAATTATTATGTATTATTATAAGTGATCAGAGGTATCCATGCACGTTTATTTCATTGCTCTGGACTCGTTTCTAAAGAGCTGTGTGAGAAACTTCTGGGACACTTCAAACATCCTTTTGAAGTCCGGAGCTCTACCGGGGCAGAACCCTTAAAGTGTTCACTTCTTAACTTTGAGTCCCGTAAAGTACCTTAGCGGCACATATGAACTATTCCAAGGTACTAACTGTATATCACTGTGTGCGACACTCTGCTGGACACTGGTCAGCTGTGATGCTGGAATACATGTCCATCAGAGCACCGTGACACTGGCCAGAAACTGAAGTAACGTCATAAAACACTAAAAACTATTCTCAGCAGAAGAGAACTTCGTGGGTTTCTGATGTGAGTAATGTGAAGCTGGCACCGCTCAGGCCTCAGTTAAAGCAAAGGAAAATATTTAACACAGACTGACTGGAAAAAGGATCCTCATCATACATTTTGGCAAAACTTAAAAATCTTACCTAAGAATTCACCGCAGTGTCCAGCTGAACTTTACAGTAGTGCCAGTCATTATCACACAAAGTATGATTACAGGGTCTGATTATGGATTCCTTGCACATTATATGTTATGTCTTAAAACACTTTTACCATAGTGCGTAGTGTGTAAACAAACACATGTGGATGTTAGCGTAACCAGCTCCACATTCCCTGGCGTAGTGAAGTTGCTGGTTTGATCATCTGCACTCCTGTGAGTCGCGATAACAGAGCGCACAGACTTGCAGAAACAAGACACAGTGGCATTAATGCTTTAGCACATGCTTTATCTCATCTCTGCTTTTCTTAACACTAGTTAGGTTTTGTGTAGTGCTACTTTCAAGCTCCAGGTTAGGGTTAGCATTAGCATTAGCTTCCACACAGACACTTCATCCCGAGCCGCCGCGATTCATAACAACCAAACTTTAGATTTTTATTGCCAGTCAGATTATAATCAATAAACATGACAATAATCACTTACATTTCATAATATTTCTATAACATTTTGTTAAACAGATATACAACAAACAAACACATAAATAAACAAAGAAAGGAAAGAAAGAAAGATATTCATTTAAACAGAAAAGCTTCACATAGAGACCTAATGCGTTTTCTATTACTATTCTTCAGACCAAGAAGTGCCTCAGTTTAATGTTTCGTTTTTTACCTGATCAACAAACAGTTGGGTCCATAATAAATCATTTCCAGATTCACATTCATATGTTTCGGATAACAACGAACCGATTTTAGCGCCACCTACTGGACATTTCACTTTGTGTCGCAAAACGTGTAAGAAACAAAGTTTTTGCAGAAATATCTCCACATGCACGGGTTTCCATCTCATGTCCTGCAGTCTGTGGGATTCTGTGCTTTAGTTGTGTGTGACGGGCTTCCTCAAGGCATGTGCACAGATACACTGTACATGCAGAATGTGTACACGACTGAAGAATTGTGCAGTTATTGAACTGAACTACATCAACACTGAAGTGACTCGAGCTGAAGATTGACACTTTTGGCTTGCTGGAGAACTTTTCAGGAGAATTTGAATGTGTTACTATTGTCAAGCCACTATGAAACAATCTATATTGTATAAAGCACTAATACAGGTGATGACTTACTGGTATATGTATATTCAGTATATATTTACAATATAAACAGAAATACAAAGACGAAAAAAAATATTTGTTTCTCATAAAATGTAGTTTTGATTTTTAAGTGATCGGTTTAAGTGTTTGCACACATGATCATTGGCTGTTGGTGATCGGGAAATGATTGGCATTTCAATGGCAGTGTTTCCCAAAATGAAACAATAGAGCTGTTAGTTTTGAATAATGTGTGTAATGTAGAGAACTGTGTTTAGAGTTTTGCAAAAAGTTTGTTGTATAGTTGCAAACTGAGTGTAAAGCGTATAATGTGACACATGAGTGAATGATGAAACTGAGCCTCAAGCTCCACTTTTAGTGTGTAAGTCATTTGAAGAACTGTAATAATCGGTCTAAGTCTAATAGAACAGTGAGTCCACTCCTCAACTATAAATAGAGCGACACAGAGGAACGACATTGTGACTTTCAGAGCGATTTTTTTGATCACTACACTCTAAAAAATGCTGGGTTGTTTCAACCCAATTTTGGGTCAAATATGGACAAACCCAGCCGTTGGGTTAAATTTTTTAATTACATTTTTAACCCAACGTTTGGGTTTGTCCATATTTGACCCAAAATTGGTTTGAAACAACCCAGCCTTTTTTTAGAGTGTAATAAATGATAAAAATGATCAAAAACAATGTTCTGTGGCCATGCTGGTCCAGGCTGTGTTATGCTGGTGATGGTTCATGCTGGTCACGCTGGTGGACAACAGTTTCCACAGTTAACCGTAGCTCGTGAAGCCAACATGGTCCTGGTCAGGGTTATTCACCTCAACAGAAGCATGAGTGTTTTACAACAGAAACACAATAGTGCACTGAACCTAACAATGACTATGTTTAATGCAAGCACATAGTTAAAGACACGTAGAGTGTGACCACTGCTCTACATGCACACATGGGCATCCGGCTCTGTTGAGTTCTTAGTCCTGTGTCGGCTCTCGCTGCTCTCTCTCCTCGGGCGCTCTCTCTCCTCAGGCGCTCTCTCTCCTCGGGCGCTCTCTCTCCTCAGGCGCTCTCTCTCCTCGGGCGCTCTCTCTCCTCGGGCGCTCTCTCTCCTCGGGCGCTCTCTCTCCTCGGGCGCTCTCTCTCCTCAGGCGCTCTCTCTCCTCGGGCGCTCTCTCTCCTCGGGCGCTCTCTCTCCTCAGGCGCTCTCTCTCCTCGGGCGCTCTGCTTCCTCACTCTCAGTAACTCAGGAGACGTGCGGGTTAAGGGCCGTCGGCCGCTGAACTGAAGGGCCATATTTCAGGGCCGGAGTAGCGGACAGGCTTTGATCCGAGCAGACGGCGCTGTGATGGTGATGGGGTCAGCACACACTTACACACACTTACACACACTTACACACACTTACACACACTTACACACACACACACACACACACACACACACACACACGCACTCAGCGCTGAGCGATTACTGCACTCCACTGCGAAACTTCACTCGATTTGACACATCCTGACCCTGAGTAACAACAGTAACATCTCGCTCTATCTGTGTGTGTGAGTGTGTGTGTGTGTGTTCATTCTCCTGTAACGCAGCACGTTTGAGCTTCAGCGAGAACCAATGAGATTCATTCTCGTGTTACGCATCACGTTTGAGCTTCAGCGAGAACCAATGAGATTCATTCTCGTGTTACGCAGCACGTTTGAGCTTCAGCGAGAACCAATGAGATTCATTCTCGTGTTACGCATCACGTTTGAGCTTCAGCGAGAACCAATGAGATTCATTCTCGTGTTACGCATCACGTTTGAGCTTCAGCGAGAACCAATGAGATTCATTCTCGTGTTACGCATCACGTTTGAGCTTCTGCAAGAACCAATGAGATTCATTCTCGTGTTACGCATCACGTTTGAGCTTCTGCAAGAACCAATGAGATTCATTCTCGTGTTACGCATCACGTTTGAGCTTCAGCGAGAACCAATGAGATTCATTCTCGTGTTACGCATCACGTTTGAGCTTCAGCGAGAACCAATGAGATTCATTCTCGTGTTACGCATCACGTTTGAGATTCAGCGAGAACCAATGAGATTCATTCTCGTGTTACGCATCACGTTTGAGATTCAGCGAGAACCAATGAGATTCATTCTCGTGTTACGCATCACGTTTGAGATTCAGCGAGAACCAATGAGATTCATTCTCGTGTTACGCATCACGTTTGAGATTCAGCGAGAACCAATGAGATTCATTCTCGTGTTACGCATCACGTTTGAGCTTCTGCAAGAACCAATGAGATTCATTCTCGTGTTACGCATCACGTTTGAGATTCAGCGAGAACCAATGAGATTCATTCTCGTGTTACGCATCACTTTTGAGCTTCTCAAGAACCAATGAGATTCATTCTCGTGTTACGCATCACTTTTGAGCTTCTCAAGAACCAATGAGATTCATTCTCGTGTTACGCATCACTTTTGAGCTTCTCAAGAACCAATGAGATTCATTCTCGTGTTACGCATCACTTTTGAGCTTCTCAAGAACCAATGAGATTCATTCTCGTGTTACGCATCACGTTTGAGCTTCAGCGAGAACCAATGAGATTCATTCTCGTGTTACGCATCACGTTTGAGATTCAGCGAGAACCAATGAGATTCATTCTCGTGTTACGCATCACGTTTGAGATTCAGCGAGAACCAATGAGATTCATTCTCGTGTTACGCATCACGTTTGAGATTCAGCGAGAACCAATGAGATTCATTCTCGTGTTACGCATCACGTTTGAGATTCAGCGAGAACCAATGAGATTCATTCTCGTGTTACGCATCACGTTTGAGCTTCTGCAAGAACCAATGAGATTCATTCTCGTGTTACGCATCACGTTTGAGATTCAGCGAGAACCAATGAGATTCATTCTCGTGTTACGCATCACTTTTGAGCTTCTCAAGAACCAATGAGATTCATTCTCGTGTTACGCATCACTTTTGAGCTTCTCAAGAACCAATGAGATTCATTCTCGTGTTACGCATCACTTTTGAGCTTCTCAAGAACCAATGAGATTCATTCTCGTGTTACGCATCACTTTTGAGCTTCTCAAGAACCAATGAGATTCATTCTCGTGTTACGCATCACTTTTGAGCTTCTCAAGAACCAATGAGATTCATTCTAGTGTTACGCATCACGTTTGAGCTTCAGCGAGAACCAATGAGGTTCATTCTGGTGTTACGCATCACTTTTGAGCTTCTCAAGAACCAATGAGGTTCATTCTCGTGTTACGCAGCACGTTTGAGCTTCTCAAGAACCAATGAGGATCATTCTCGTGTTACGCATCACGTTTGAGCTTCAGCGAGAACCAATGAGATTCATTCTCGTGTTACGCATCACGTTTGAGCTTCAGTGAGAACCAATGAGATTCATTCTCGTGTTACGCATCACGTTTGAGCTTCAGTGAGAACCAATGAGATTCATTCTCGTGTTACGCATCACGTTTGAGCTTCAGCGAGAACCAATGAGATTCATTCTCGTGTTACGCATCACGTTTGAGCTTCTCAAGAACCAATGAGGTTCATTCTAGTGTTACGCATCACGTTTTAGCTTCAGCGAGAACCAATGAGATTCATTCTGGTGTTACGCATCACGTTTGAGCTTCAGCGAGAACCAATGAGATTCATTCTCGTGTTACGCATCACGTTTGAGCTTCAGTGAGAACCAATGAGGTTCATTCTCGTGTTACGCATCACGTTTGAGATTCAGCGAGAACCAATGAGGTTCATTCTCGTGTTACGCATCACGTTTGAGCTTCTCAAGAACCAATGAGGTTCATTCTAGTGTTACGCATCACGTTTTAGCTTCAGCGAGAACCAATGAGATTCATTCTGGTGTTACGCATCACGTTTGAGCTTCAGCGAGAACCAATGAGATTCATTCTCGTGTTACGCATCACGTTTGAGCTTCAGTGAGAACCAATGAGATTCATTCTCGTGTTACGCATCACGTTTGAGCTTCAGTGAGAACCAATGAGGTTCATTCTCGTGTTACGCATCACGTTTGAGCTTCTGCGAGAACCAATGAGGTTCATTCTCGTGTTACGCATCACTTTTGAGCTTCTCAAGAACCAATGACTTTAATTCTCGTGCGTCAAGCAGGTTTGGTTGAGCTTCTGTATATGCTCACTGATCAATGTTTATATGTGAATAAAAGCCTAAATTAAATCTGTTCATCATTTAAAGCGATCGAGTCTGTTCAGAAAATGTGGACTAGTCCGCTCAAGTCAGATGCATTAGTTTTACGATCTCTTTATGAACTTTTTGAAGCGTCGCAGTGTCAGTTGCGTAGCTGCAAATGGATGGACAGAAATCTCACAGATTTCATCAAAGAGATCTTCATTTGTGTTCCAAAGAAGAATGAAAGTCTTATGGGTTTGGAACGACATGAAGGCGAGTAATTAATGACAGAATTTTCATTTTTGGGTGAACTAATCCTTTAAGCAGACCTTCTACTAATACTTTAATGACTGCTAGTTGACATGCAGTTACTTATAGTTAGTTGAAGCTCTGAAGTGGACTAACGTAATTTATGATGAACGTGCTTTAAAAACATGTATTATACGTTTTAATTTAACATTATTTATTGTGATATTTGTTAGATAGTAACAAAGAAAAATTCTCACATTTAAAGCCTGGAATTCTTGAAAAAAATATTAACTTTATTTAAATTCTTAACATAAGCCATACTGTATTAAAACATCATTGATATTTGGATATAGCATATTAAAGGGAAATACTTAGCCAATAAATGCCATTAAAGTGAGTCATGTGACAAGAACACAATGAGAATGATATGAGAGAGCATCCCCTCAGGACTGTGTCTCTTACAAACATCAGAGCATTTTTATAGCATGACAAGTTTAGTTGTGGTTGTAACTCATTTGTTATTTTTGATCAATGGTTGCACCACTTGACATTTTATTACTAAATACATTTTATAACTGCATTTATAAAACCAACAAATATATAAAGATGTCTAAAAATGCGGCATAAGCATTTTAAAGTTGATTCTCACAGACATGTCTTATTTGTCATTGACCTGCATTAATTCTGCCTATTAACGGATTATAAGTCGGAAGATGATTTCCTAACATCAGACTAATACGTTGGATCCATTCATCTTCCGTTTGGAGCCAGTTTTAATGGCACATGTGTGAAGTAGCGTATAGTGCATGTGTTAATCATGATGAAAGCGGTTCCCTGCCTCCGTCCAGGGGTCACATAAACACAGCTGTGTCTGGGGCCGCGCACACACGTCCGTACGCGACTGTGTTTTCAATAAATCAGTGCATCTGAACTCACAGCGGGGCTTATCTGGGCTCAGATCGAGCTCTTTCGGGGTCTGTGATGTGTTTCAGTCTTAATCCCTGCTCTTCAGTGGATCCTTCATGAGCACGTTCTGCTTATCAACGGCAGCATATCTGAACGTCTGCATTATCAGCCTCTGCTCAAAGGACTTTGGTGGACAGTAACACGTATTTGAGCATTCTTACATTCAAGTCATCTTGGTGCATTTTTGCATAAGAATGGTTAAACTTTGTTTTGATGGTGCACTATAGACTAACTAGCAGTCATTATAGTATTAGTAGACTGTTAGAACTTTTTTCAGACAATACTTTGAATGATGCAATCCACATTATATGATTTATGACTGAGTTAACACTTCATTATATGTAAATATTGCAGCTTCTGGAAGTGAAGTGGAATGAGAAATCAGGAATAGCATGTGTGTGTTGGCGACTCGCGTTACACTGAACACTGCCGGTGGTGTATCTTCAGCTCTCTGCATTGTTTCCGATACGCTTCTCGTGTTACTCTTGCCGTCGGTGGGAACGGCGGGAGAAGATAATTGCATTGTCGTATGCAGATGTCATTTTTGTTCAGATGCACTTGCAGAATAATTCATTTTTCTCACTAGTGCCACAGCTTATTTTCACAGCGACCTGTTTAATATGAAATCCCACAGGCTCACACAAGGTGCCTTCGTATCGCATGCAAAGACGTGATCCGCTCTTGACAGGGCCAAACAGCTGCGGACTGGAAGACAGCTTCATTATTGTGTTCGAGTTACAGATGGATGACACCGCTGACAGACACGCTGAATAAATTGGCTGGGTTATGCAAAAGAAACGAGCTTACGTTTCGGCTTTCCAGGAGTCTCAAGGTGTATTTTTAGTCAAATGAGATGTTGCACAGCGGTGTGTGGCATATGATTTCATATGTTAAAAGCATCCGGTCGCCGTTCAGCAATCTGTGTCGAGGGTCTGAGGACATGACTGGAATGTCCGATGACAATATAACAATCACGCCTGAAAAGTTCTGTTGAAAAGAGACAGAGACTGTCTACTGCTCGGTTTCTTCACCAAGACATCTAATGTTGGAAGAAAAGTTTGGCCGATATCTCTCTCGGCTGCAAGATGAATCGTCCGTGCCCTGATCCGGCTTTCAGGAATAAATCACGCTCTGACATTCCCGAAGAGATTTTAAAAGGCCATTTGTCATGAAACTCAAGCTTGATCACAGATATACAGCAGACACACCGATCGATTAGAGTTTACCGGAGTTAACCAGCTTAATGTTAACATTTCACTGTTCACAAACGTCACAATGCTACATCCGTATCCTTTAAAAGTATTCGACCAACATTGTTGCATCAATGAATTTACACACTTGTCTTGAATTTTTTCCACTGTCCTCAGATTGATTGAAAGTGGAATGTGGAACTATACAGTGACAGTTAAAGTGCTCATTAGATCAGAAGATCTCTCTCTTCATTAACGTCACGTTTCTTCATCGAGGAGATGTATGAAGTCCGTCACGCCGCTGTGGAGAATCACATTAGCTGCACACATCGGCCAGTAACCACAAACACACACAATGGCTTTCGTCATCATTTGTTTTATCATTTTGTTTTTTGTCAAATGTTTTGCTTGAAACTCATTCTTGTGCTGTCAATCTTTAGTGCGCATTGTACATATTTAACTAAATGTGATATATGGTTATAAGTTGCGGTGTTGATGGACACTTCTATATTTCCATTGACTGCCTGAAGGCTGAACACACCTCTGTATTGTTCAAGAGTGATTAGATGGGCTTGTTTGCCCTTTTGCCTTCAGTTGCAACAATGACATCCCAAACAGTTTAGTGCTAGTTGACTTGCTCCTAATGGAGGGTGTGACAGAACGCTAAAGCCGCCTCATGTGCGTCTGCACTCCGGATGAGCCGATCCTGAAACATTTCCCTGCATTATCAAGAAGGAGCGGAAAGATCAGAAAACATGAAACCTTGTCCTTTTAAGCTTCCGCAAATCTGAGGAAAATTATCAAAAAATGACTCGTAGCAACACACAAATACGATGCTTTTGTCTTATTCACAGTATGTGGGTCAATCCTAAAGTTTGTTGGATTTAAACAATAATACTTATTTTACATAAAATGTTGATCAACTTTAATGCCACATGGGTTTCCATGATGTACCCCAATTATTCACACAGTCACATTATGTCTGAGTTTGAGTTTTTCGTTGTTTCAGTTTCCTTCGTTTGCATTAGTAACCATGGTGTTTTATCGTTTGATTAATTCCACCTGTGTCTCATTTCCTCCCTTTGTTAATGTTTGTATACATAGGGCTTGTTTTCAGTTATTCATTTGTTCTGATCTCGGGTATATATTCCGAAACCTGAAAGTGTTTGATATTTAGAGTTAGTGTTTAAAGGGCCCCTATTATGGATTTTTGAAAATGACCTTTCATGTAGTGTGTAACATCGCTCTAAGTGAATGAAAACATCCGGTAAAGTTTTAAATCTGAAAATGCGCCGTATATAAAGTTCATGGGCCCTATCTTGCACCCAGCGCAATTGACTTTGTGCACCGACGCATGTATCATTCCTATTCTGCACCCGCGCAGAGCGGACTTTTCCCTCCACAGACGCACGTCGGTAAATTAGGAAATGAACTTGCGCTCGCGGGGGCGGTTCAGCGCAAAGAGGAGGTGTGTTCCGGCGCAAAACTCCCCTGGTGCTATTTTCCAGGTTTAGAAAGCAATTCCGCCACTGACCAGGAAAAACCCAGTCTAAAGACAGTGGCGCGTTGCGCGTTAGTCAAATGGTATTTTAAGGGCGCGTGCTTGGCCATAATGTAGCGTGTTAACGAGCATACACTTTGATTCTCTAATATCGTGTCCGTGAAGATGTGAAAAAAAATCTATCTTGATAAAAAAAACAAATCTAGATTGCACATTTACCCAAATTATACGCCTGTTTAACCGAAGCTTATTTGGGTGGTTTCTCCCATCATCCCCAATGTCACTTCTCTGTGCTTTACGGCCCTGACGAGAACGTCGGTCTCCTCGGCTGCGAACCGCGCCTGGCGCGCGCCGGCAAATCCGCCGTTATAATAGTAATCCGCATTGAAACAAGCGCGCCTGCTCTTAAAGGGAATGTGAGAGGACGCTCTGATTGGTTTATTTCACGTTACGCCCAAACCACACCTATGAATAATGAAGCTACTTCAGACCAACCCCTTTTAGATTTGCGCTGGGCGCAAGAGGCATTTATCCCGTCGGGAAAATAGCAACAGCGCCGGGATCCGCCCACAAAGTTACTTGCGCTTTGCACTTTGACACTTGCGTTTCAGATCGTTAAAATAGGGCCCATTGTCTCTTGAGTCAATGAAATTAATCGTTTTTCAAATGAGTCATAAGCCGTTTCGTTGTGACGTCAAGATGAAACATTAGCATATTACCCGCCCACTTATTGTGCGCGCAGACACCAGGGAAACTTAAACCGGCAGCGGATTCCTGTGGACACCGGACAGCATCATGTCGAGGAGACGCTGTGCTCTACAATGTGAAGGTCAAGCCAGTTTTCTTTCACTGCCCAAGGACGAAGAATCAGTGGTCATGTGAAGAATCGGGGGTAAAGTTAATCTTTACCAGACACCACAGCAGTATAATCCTCAACTATTGCTGTTACCTTTATTTTACTGACGACTGCTTCTCAAATCTCCGAGTTCAATGCAGGATTCGCAAACCGCTTGCTCTTGAGAGACAGTATTTAAAATACTTAGTTTTGAGTTTTACATTGTGTAGTTCTCCTGCTAACTGGCTAACTAATGTTATCACTGTCTCACTGAAATACTTCTGCTGGTCAGCTGTGGGACACTATTACATAAAACGCTGTCTATTAATGCAGATCGTCTGTCGTTCTCACTACTTTGAGGAAAGATTAAGCATGGAGAAAGATTTGTTTCTACCAACGTTTGTTACATCAGTCATTCACACTAGAGCGGCTAATGTATACATTGCATACATGCACTGTTATTGATACAGTTTCCACGTGTTCACTGCAATAAATGAGAAAAATACTCGGTAAATAATTATGTAAAATAATCGGTTGATGGACATGCACTTGTTAATGCTGATGCTGAGGAATTACATTTGCAACATCTCATAATGTTCCTCAAACTGAGTAGCGTATCACTGAGTAACGTCTTGCTCGAGTCGTCCTGGCGATGGAGGTTCGGGTTGAATAACTTCCAGTGTTTCATCATCGGACTCGCGGTCGCATTGATATGGTGAAATCGATGTCATTGTTCGTTACTGTGTTTAATTTACGGAGTAGGAAGCCTCAGGACATGCAGAGCTGTCGTTGTTATGGCGGCGCGCGCTGTACGCAGTAAACCAATCACAACAGACTGAGCTGTCTGGCCAATCAGAGCAGAGTAGACCAATCACAACAGACTGAGCTGTCTGGCCAATCAGAGCAGAGTAGACCAATCACAACAGACTGAGCTGTCTGGCCAATCAGAGAAGAGTAGACCAATCACAACAGACTGTCTGGCCAATCAGAGAAGAGTAGACCAATCACAACAGACTGTCTGGCCAATCAGAGAAGAGTAGACCAATCACAACAGACTGAGCTGTCTGGCCAATCAGAGCAGAGTAGACCAATCACAACAGAGTAGACCAATCACAACAGACTGAGCTGTCTGGCCAATCAGAGCAGAGTAGACCAATCACAACAGAGTAGACCAATCACAACAGACTGAGCTGTCTGGCCAATCAGAGCAGAGTAGACCAATCACAACAGAGTAGACCAATCACAACAGACTGAGCTGTCTGGCCAATCAGAGCAGAGTAGACCAATCACAACAGACTGAGCTGTCTGGCCAATCAGAGAAGAGTAGACCAATCACAACAGACTGTCTGGCCAATCAGAGAAGAGTAGACCAATCACAACAGACTGTCTGGCCAATCAGAGCAGAGTAGACCAATCACAACAGAGTAGACCAATCACAACAGACTGAGCTGTCTGGCCAATCAGAGCAGAGCAGCTCGCGGAAAGGAGGGATTTAGAGAGATTGATTCATCTGACAAGTCGTTTGAGAATCATTGAAAATGTGGTGGCAAATGTATTTTATGAGAAAATGAAACAGTTTTTTTGACCTATGATGCATGTAAACCTGTTGTAGGAGAGTCCAAAACAACATTAGGAAACTTTAAAATAGCATAATAGGGGCCCTTTAATAAAACAACTACTGCGATTAGATCTTGCCCTTTTTTTTTGCTGCAACTACACATTGACTGAAGATCAGACCCTACACAAAAAGTGGATCTAGCAGCAGTTCAGATGCTCTCCATCTCACATGGAGATGTTTGTTCCCTCGAGGAACACACACAGGACTTTTTAGATCTGGTCCATTACAATGACGACAGCCTGTGTGTGTCAGCCTTTAAAGAGTTTGTGGACTGGGTGCTTTTTCAGGGTGGATCCCCCTTCACCATCAGTGAGAGTAAGGAAGGTCATGACTTGCCACAGTCTACCCAGCACATGCTGCAAATCAGCCATGCCACAAAAGTAGGAACCAGAGCCCACTGCAGACTCAGAGCCACGGAAAGCCAAGTCTGACAGTTGTGTGAGCCGGCCCTTATACCCTTCATGGAGCCAACCCCTGAGGCCATGTCCGTCCCGGAGCCTGAGCTGGTAATGGAGTCTGACCAGGTGTGAGAGCGAGCATTGATGTCCACAACAGCTGGAGCATAAATGGAGTATGAGGGAATGGAGTGAAGCTTCCGGGGCAGATGTGAATGTGCTCAATCCCTTGTGTGAGTTTTGAGGAATGGGAAAGGATCTGTTTTACGAGTATGCACATTCATCTGCCATTTCCAAGTCTCCTTCATCGCCCAGCTCATCGTTTCATGGGCCTGCACCAGGTCTCCTTCATCGCTGATGCTCCTGCCCAGGCTCCCACTCCCTCCTCCTCTGCCAATGCCATCTAGTTCTTTGGCCCTCGTCTCTGCTGGCTCCCTTTAGCTCTTCGGATCCTCCTTTGCTGGCTCCACCTAGCAGCTCGGATTCGCTTTGGGGCTTTCAGGTCTCCTGTGTGTCGATTCCCTATCTCCACCTCAAGCTTCCGAGCCCCAGACTTCACCTTGTCCTGTCAACCCATTGCCTCCACCTTGGCTCTACTCTCCCTCAACTCCACCTTGGTCCATCATCCCTCAGACTACACCGGGCTCCCTCATCCCTCTGGCTCCATCTTGGCTCTACGCTCCCTTGACTCCACCGTGGTCCTTCATCTCTCAGACTACACCTGGCTCCCTCATCCCTCTGGCTCCACCTTGGCTCTACGCTCCCTTGACTCCACCGTTGTCCTTCATCTCTCAGACTACATCTGGCTCCACCTTGGCTCTACGCTCCCTCAACTCCACCGTGGTCCTTCATCTCTCAGACTACACTGGGCTCCCTCATCCCTCTGGCTCCACCTTGGCTCTACGCTCCCTTGACTCCACCGTTGTCCTTCATCTCTCAGACTAAATCTGGCTCCACCTTGGCTCTACGCTCCCTCAACTCCACCGTGGTCCTTCATCTCTCAGACTACACCGGGCTCCCTCATCCCTCTGGCTCCACCTTGGCTCTACGCTCCCTTGACTCCACCGTTGTCCTTCATCTCTCAGACTACACCAGGCTCCCTCATCCCTCTGGCTCCACCTTGGCTCTACGCTCCCTTGACTCCACCGTTGTCCTTCATCTCTCAGACTACATCTGGCTCCACCTTGGCTCTACGCTCCCTCAACTCCACCGTGGTCCTTCATCTCTCAGACTACACCGGGCTCCCTCATCCCTCTGACTCCACCTTGGCTCTACGCTCCCTTGACTCCACCGTGGTCCATCATCCCTCAGACTACACCGGGCTCCCTCATCCCTCTGGCTCCACCTTGGCTCTACGCTCCCTTGACTCCACCGTGGTCCTTCATCT
>NC_136892.1:622500-632500 GCF_949152265.1 Phoxinus phoxinus
GTGTGTGTCATTCCTCCCGAACACCAGCGACGGGTTCACATGTGTGTGTCATTCCTCCAGAACACCAGCGACGGGTTCACATGTGTGTGTCATTCCTCCAGAACACCAGCGACGGGTTCACATGTGTGTGTCATTCCTCCAGAACACCAGCGACGGGTTCACATGTGTGTGTGTCATTCCTCCAGAACACCAGCGACGGGTTCACATGTGTGTGTCATTCCTCCCGAACACCAGCGACGGGTTCACATGTGTGTGTGTCATTCCTCCAGAACACCAGCGACGGGTTCACATGTGTGTGTCATTCCTCCCGAACACCAGCGACGGGTTCACATGTGTGTGTCATTCCTCCCGAACACCAGCGACGGGTTCACATGTGTGTGTCATTCCTCCCGAACACCAGCGACGGGTTCACATGTGTGTGTCATTCCTCCCGAACACCAGCGACGGGTTCACATGTGTGTGTCATTCCTCCCGAACACCAGCGACGGGTTCACATGTGTGTGTCATTCCTCCAGAACACCAGCGACGGGTTCACATGTGTGTGTCATTCCTCCAGAACACCAGCGACGGGTTCACATGTGTGTGTCATTCCTCCAGAACACCAGCGACGGGTTCACATGTGTGTGTCATTCCTCCCGAACACCAGCGACGGGTTCACATGTGTGTGTCATTCCTCCAGAACACCAGCGACGGGTTCACATGTGTGTGTCATTCCTCCCGAACACCAGCGACGGGTTCACATGTGTGTGTCATTCCTCCCGAACACCAGCGACGGGTTCACATGTGTGTGTCATTCCTCCAGAACACCAGCGACGGGTTCACATGTGTGTGTCATTCCTCCCGAACACCAGCGACGGGTTCACATGTGTGTGTCATTCCTCCAGAACACCAGCGACGGGTTCACATGTGTGTGTCATTCCTCCAGAACACCAGCGACGGGTTCACATGTGTGTGTCATTCCTCCCGAACACCAGCGACGGGTTCACATGTGTGTGTCATTCCTCCCGAACACCAGCGACGGGTTCACGTGTGTGTGTCATTCCTCCCGAACACCAGCGACGGGTTCACATGTGTGTGTCATTCCTCCCGAACACCAGCGACGGGTTCACATGTGTGTGTCATTCCTCCAGAACACCAGCGACGGGTTCACATGTGTGTGTCATTCCTCCCGAACACCAGCGACGGGTTCACGTGTGTGTGTCATTCCTCCCGAACACCAGCGACGGGTTCACATGTGTGTGTCATTCCTCCAGAACACCAGCGACGGGTTCACATGTGTGTGTCATTCCTCCCGAACACCAGCGACGGGTTCACATGTGTGTGTCATTCCTCCCGAACACCAGCGACGGGTTCACATGTGTGTGTCATTCCTCCAGAACACCAGCGACGGGTTCACATGTGTGTGTCATTCCTCCAGAACACCAGCGACGGGTTCACATGTGTGTGTCATTCCTCCCGAACACCAGCGACGGGTTCACATGTGTGTGTCATTCCTCCCGAACACCAGCGACGGGTTCACATGTGTGTGTCATTCCTCCAGAACACCAGCGACGGGTTCACATGTGTGTGTCATTCCTCCAGAACACCAGCGACGGGTTCACATGTGTGTGTCATTCCTCCCGAACACCAGCGACGGGTTCACGTGTGTGTGTCATTCCTCCAGAACACCAGCGACGGGTTCACATGTGTGTGTCATTCCTCCCGAACACCAGCGACGGGTTCACATGTGTGTGTCATTCCTCCCGAACACCAGCGACGGGTTCACGTGTGTGTGTCATTCCTCCCGAACACCAGCGACGGGTTCACATGTGTGTGTCATTCCTCCCGAACACCAGCGACGGGTTCACGTGTGTGTGTCATTCCTCCCGAACACCAGCGACGGGTTCACATGTGTGTGTCATTCCTCCAGAACACCAGCGACGGGTTCACATGTGTGTGTCATTCCTCCAGAACACCAGCGACGGGTTCACATGTGTGTGTGTCATTCCTCCCGAACACCAGCGACGGGTTCACATGTGTGTGTCATTCCTCCAGAACACCAGCGACGGGTTCACATGTGTGTGTGTCATTCCTCCCGAACACCAGCGACGGGTTCACATGTGTGTGTCATTCCTCCCGAACACCAGCGACGGGTTCACGTGTGTGTGTCATTCCTCCCGAACACCAGCGACGGGTTCACATGTGTGTGTCATTCCTCCCGAACACCAGCGACGGGTTCACGTGTGTGTGTCATTCCTCCCGAACACCAGCGACGGGTTCACATGTGTGTGTCATTCCTCCAGAACACCAGCGACGGGTTCACATGTGTGTGTCATTCCTCCAGAACACCAGCGACGGGTTCACATGTGTGTGTGTCATTCCTCCCGAACACCAGCGACGGGTTCACATGTGTGTGTCATTCCTCCCGAACACCAGCGACGGGTTCACGTGTGTGTGTCATTCCTCCCGAACACCAGCGACGGGTTCACATGTGTGTGTCATTCCTCCCGAACACCAGCGACGGGTTCACATGTGTGTGTCATTCCTCCAGAACACCAGCGACGGGTTCACGTGTGTGTGTCATTCCTCCCGAACACCAGCGACGGGTTCACATGTGTGTGTCATTCCTCCCGAACACCAGCGACGGGTTCACATGTGTGTGTCATTCCTCCAGAACACCAGCGACGGGTCCACATGTGTGTGTCATTCCTCCCGAACACCAGCGACGGGTTCACATGTGTGTGTCATTCCTCCCGAACACCAGCGACGGGTTCACATGTGTGTGTCATTCCTCCAGAACACCAGCGACGGGTTCACATGTGTGTGTCATTCCTCCAGAACACCAGCGACGGGTTCACATGTGTGTGTGTCATTCCTCCCGAACACCAGCGACGGGTTCACATGTGTGTGTCATTCCTCCAGAACACCAGCGACGGGTCCACATGTGTGTGTCATTCCTCCCGAACACCAGCGACGGGTTCACATGTGTGTGTCATTCCTCCCGAACACCAGCGACGGGTTCACATGTGTGTGTCATTCCTCCAGAACACCAGCGACGGGTTCACATGTGTGTGTCATTCCTCCAGAACACCAGCGACGGGTTCACATGTGTGTGTGTCATTCCTCCCGAACACCAGCGACGGGTTCACATGTGTGTGTCATTCCTCCAGAACACCAGCGACGGGTCCACATGTGTGTGTCATTCCTCCCGAACACCAGCGACGGGTTCACATGTGTGTGTCATTCCTCCCGAACACCAGCGACGGGTTCACATGTGTGTGTCATTCCTCCAGAACACCACGGGTTCACATGTGTGTGTCATTCCTCCAGAACACCAGCGACGGGTTCACATGTGTGTGTCATTCCTCCCGAACACCACGGGTTCACATGTGTGTGTCATTCCTCCAGAACACCAGCGACGGGTCCACATGTGTGTGTCATTCCTCCCGAACACCAGCGACGGGTTCACATGTGTGTGTCATTCCTCCAGAACACCAGCGACGGGTTCACATGTGTGTGTCATTCCTCCAGAACACCAGCGACGGGTTCACATGTGTGTGTCATTCCTCCAGAACACCAGCGACGGGTTCACATGTGTGTGTCATTCCTCCAGAACACCAGCGACGGGTTCACATGTGTGTGTCATTCCTCCCGAACACCAGCGACGGGTTCACATGTGTGTGTCATTCCTCCCGAACACCAGCGACGGGTTCACATGTGTGTGTCATTCCTCCAGAACACCAGCGACGGGTCCACATGTGTGTGTCATTCCTCCAGAACACCAGCGACGGGTTCACATGTGTGTGTCATTCCTCCCGAACACCAGCGACGGGTTCACATGTGTGTGTGTCATTCCTCCCGAACACCAGCGACGGGTTCACATGTGTGTGTCATTCCTCCAGAACACCAGCGACGGGTTCACATGTGTGTGTCATTCCTCCAGAACACCAGCGACGGGTCCACATGTGTGTGTCATTCCTCCCGAACACCAGCGACGGGTTCACATGTGTGTGTCATTCCTCCAGAACACCAGCGACGGGTTCACATGTGTGTGTCATTCCTCCCGAACACCAGCGACGGGTTCACGTGTGTGTGTCATTCCTCCCGAACACCAGCGACGGGTTCACATGTGTGTGTCATTCCTCCCGAACACCAGCGACGGGTCCACATGTGTGTGTCATTCCTCCCGAACACCAGCGACGGGTTCACATGTGTGTGTCATTCCTCCCGAACACCAGCGACGGGTTCACGTGTGTGTGTCATTCCTCCCGAACACCAGCGACGGGTCCACATGTGTGTGTCATTCCTCCAGAACACCAGCGACGGGTTCACATGTGTGTGTCATTCCTCCCGAACACCAGCGACGGGTTCACATGTGTGTGTCATTCCTCCCGAACACCAGCGACGGGTTCACATGTGTGTGTCATTCCTCCCGAACACCAGCGACGGGTTCACATGTGTGTGTCATTCCTCCCGAACACCAGCGACGGGTTCACATGTGTGTGTCATTCCTCCCGAACACCAGCGACGGGTTCACATGTGTGTGTCATTCCTCCCGAACACCAGCGACGGGTCCACATGTGTGTGTCATTCCTCCCGAACACCAGCGACGGGTTCACATGTGTGTGTCATTCCTCCCGAACACCAGCGACGGGTTCACGTGTGTGTGTCATTCCTCCCGAACACCAGCGACGGGTCCACATGTGTGTGTCATTCCTCCCGAACACCAGCGACGGGTTCACATGTGTGTGTCATTCCTCCCGAACACCAGCGACGGGTTCACATGTGTGTGTCATTCCTCCCGAACACCAGCGACGGGTTCACATGTGTGTGTCATTCCTCCCGAACACCAGCGACGGGTTCACATGTGTGTGTCATTCCTCCCGAACACCAGCGACGGGTTCACATGTGTGTGTCATTCCTCCAGAACACCAGCGACGGGTTCACATGTGTGTGTCATTCCTCCCGAACACCAGCGACGGGTTCACATGTGTGTGTCATTCCTCCAGAACACCAGCGACGGGTTCACATGTGTGTGTCATTCCTCCCGAACACCAGCGACGGGTTCACATGTGTGTGTCATTCCTCCAGAACACCAGCGACGGGTTCACATGTGTGTGTCATTCCTCCCGAACACCAGCGACGGGTTCACATGTGTGTGTCATTCCTCCAGAACACCAGCGACGGGTTCACATGTGTGTGTCATTCCTCCCGAACACCAGCGACGGGTTCACATGTGTGTGTCATTCCTCCAGAACACCAGCGACGGGTTCACATGTGTGTGTGTCATTCCTCCCGAACACCAGCGACGGGTCCACATGTGTGTGTCATTCCTCCCGAACACCAGCGACGGGTTCACATGTGTGTGTCATTCCTCCCGAACACCAGCGACGGGTTCACATGTGTGTGTCATTCCTCCAGAACACCAGCGACGGGTTCACATGTGTGTGTCATTCCTCCCGAACACCAGCGACGGGTTCACATGTGTGTGTGTCATTCCTCCAGAACACCAGCGACGGGTTCACATGTGTGTGTCATTCCTCCCGAACACCAGCGACGGGTTCACGTGTGTGTGTCATTCCTCCCGAACACCAGCGACGGGTTCACATGTGTGTGTCATTCCTCCAGAACACCAGCGACGGGTTCACATGTGTGTGTCATTCCTCCCGAACACCAGCGACGGGTTCACATGTGTGTGTCATTCCTCCAGAACACCAGCGACGGGTTCACATGTGTGTGTCATTCCTCCAGAACACCAGCGACGGGTTCACGTGTGTGTGTCATTCCTCCCGAACACCAGCGACGGGTTCACATGTGTGTGTCATTCCTCCCGAACACCAGCGACGGGTTCACATGTGTGTGTCATTCCTCCAGAACACCAGCGACGGGTTCACATGTGTGTGTCATTCCTCCAGAACACCAGCGACGGGTTCACATGTGTGTGTCATTCCTCCAGAACACCAGCGACGGGTTCACATGTGTGTGTCATTCCTCCAGAACACCACGGGTCCACATGTGTGTGTCATTCCTCCAGAACACCAGCGACGGGTTCACATGTGTGTGTCATTCCTCCAGAACACCAGCGACGGGTTCACATGTGTGTGTCATTCCTCCAGAACACCAGCGACGGGTTCACATGTGTGTGTCATTCCTCCAGAACACCAGCGACGGGTTCACGTGTGTGTGTCATTCCTCCCGAACACCAGCGACGGGTTCACGTGTGTGTGTGTCATTCCTCCAGAACACCAGCGACGGGTTCACATGTGTGTGTCATTCCTCCAGAACACCAGCGACGGGTTCACATGTGTGTGTCATTCCTCCCGAACACCAGCGACGGGTTCACATGTGTGTGTCATTCCTCCCGAACACCAGCGACGGGTTCACATGTGTGTGTCATTCCTCCCGAACACCAGCGACGGGTCCACATGTGTGTGTCATTCCTCCAGAACACCAGCGACGGGTTCACATGTGTGTGTCATTCCTCCCGAACACCAGCGACGGGTTCACGTGTGTGTGTCATTCCTCCCGAACACCAGCGACGGGTTCACATGTGTGTGTCATTCCTCCCGAACACCAGCGACGGGTTCACATGTGTGTGTCATTCCTCCCGAACACCAGCGACGGGTTCACGTGTGTGTGTCATTCCTCCCGAACACCAGCGACGGGTTCACATGTGTGTGTCATTCCTCCAGAACACCAGCGACGGGTTCACATGTGTGTGTCATTCCTCCAGAACACCAGCGACGGGTTCACATGTGTGTGTCATTCCTCCCGAACACCAGCGACGGGTCCACATGTGTGTGTCATTCCTCCCGAACACCAGCGACGGGTTCACATGTGTGTGTCATTCCTCCAGAACACCAGCGACGGGTTCACATGTGTGTGTCATTCCTCCCGAACACCAGCGACGGGTTCACATGTGTGTGTCATTCCTCCAGAACACCAGCGACGGGTTCACATGTGTGTGTCATTCCTCCAGAACACCAGCGACGGGTCCACATGTGTGTGTCATTCCTCCAGAACACCAGCGACGGGTTCACATGTGTGTGTCATTCCTCCCGAACACCAGCGACGGGTTCACATGTGTGTGTCATTCCTCCAGAACACCAGCGACGGGTTCACATGTGTGTGTCATTCCTCCAGAACACCAGCGACGGGTTCACATGTGTGTGTCATTCCTCCCGAACACTAGCGACGGGTTCACATGTGTGTGTCATTCCTCCAGAACACCAGCGACGGGTTCACATGTGTGTGTGTCATTCCTCCAGAACACCAGCGACGGGTTCACATGTGTGTGTCATTCCTCCAGAACACCAGCGACGGGTTCACATGTGTGTGTCATTCCTCCAGAACACCAGCGACGGGTTCACATGTGTGTGTCATTCCTCCAGAACACCAGCGACGGGTTCACATGTGTGTGTCATTCCTCCCGAACACCAGCGACGGGTTCACATGTGTGTGTCATTCCTCCAGAACACCAGCGACGGGTTCACATGTGTGTGTCATTCCTCCCGAACACCAGCGACGGGTTCACATGTGTGTGTCATTCCTCCAGAACACCAGCGACGGGTCCACATGTGTGTGTCATTCCTCCCGAACACCAGCGACGGGTTCACGTGTGTGTGTCATTCCTCCAGAACACCAGCGACGGGTTCACATGTGTGTGTCATTCCTCCCGAACACCAGCGACGGGTTCACGTGTGTGTGTCATTCCTCCCGAACACCAGCGACGGGTTCACATGTGTGTGTCATTCCTCCCGAACACCAGCGACGGGTTCACATGTGTGTGTCATTCCTCCAGAACACCAGCGACGGGTTCACATGTGTGTGTCATTCCTCCAGAACACCAGCGACGGGTCCACATGTGTGTGTCATTCCTCCCGAACACCAGCGACGGGTTCACGTGTGTGTGTCATTCCTCCCGAACACCAGCGACGGGTTCACATGTGTGTGTCATTCCTCCCGAACACCAGCGACGGGTCCACATGTGTGTGTCATTCCTCCCGAACACCAGCGACGGGTTCACATGTGTGTGTCATTCCTCCAGAACACCAGCGACGGGTTCACATGTGTGTGTCATTCCTCCCGAACACCAGCGACGGGTTCACATGTGTGTGTCATTCCTCCTGAACACCAGCGACGGGTTCACATGTGTGTGTCATTCCTCCAGAACACCAGCGACGGGTTCACATGTGTGTGTCATTCCTCCCGAACACCAGCGACGGGTTCACATGTGTGTGTCATTCCTCCCGAACACCAGCGACGGGTTCACGTGTGTGTGTCATTCCTCCCGAACACCAGCGACGGGTTCACATGTGTGTGTCATTCCTCCAGAACACCAGCGACGGGTTCACATGTGTGTGTCATTCCTCCAGAACACCAGCGACGGGTTCACATGTGTGTGTCATTCCTCCCGAACACCAGCGACGGGTTCACATGTGTGTGTCATTCCTCCCGAACACCAGCGACGGGTTCACATGTGTGTGTCATTCCTCCCGAACACCAGCGACGGGTTCACATGTGTGTGTCATTCCTCCAGAACACCAGCGACGGGTCCACATGTGTGTGTCATTCCTCCCGAACACCAGCGACGGGTTCACATGTGTGTGTCATTCCTCCAGAACACCAGCGACGGGTTCACGTGTGTGTGTCATTCCTCCAGAACACCAGCGACGGGTTCACATGTGTGTGTCATTCCTCCCGAACACCAGCGACGGGTTCACATGTGTGTGTCATTCCTCCAGAACACCAGCGACGGGTTCACATGTGTGTGTCATTCCTCCCGAACACCAGCGACGGGTTCACATGTGTGTGTCATTCCTCCAGAACACCAGCGACGGGTTCACATGTGTGTGTCATTCCTCCCGAACACCACGGGTTCACATGTGTGTGTCATTCCTCCAGAACACCAGCGACGGGTTCACATGTGTGTGTCATTCCTCCAGAACACCAGCGACGGGTTCACATGTGTGTGTCATTCCTCCCGAACACCAGCGACGGGTTCACATGTGTGTGTCATTCCTCCCGAACACCACGGGTTCACATGTGTGTGTCATTCCTCCCGAACACCAGCGACGGGTTCACATGTGTGTGTCATTCCTCCCGAACACCACGGGTTCACATGTGTGTGTCATTCCTCCCGAACACCAGCGACGGGTTCACATGTGTGTGTCATTCCTCCCGAACACCAGCGACGGGTTCACATGTGTGTGTCATTCCTCCCGAACACCAGCGACGGGTTCACATGTGTGTGTCATTCCTCCAGAACACCAGCGACGGGTTCACATGTGTGTGTCATTCCTCCAGAACACCAGCGACGGGTTCACATGTGTGTGTCATTCCTCCCGAACACCAGCGACGGGTTCACATGTGTGTGTCATTCCTCCCGAACACCAGCGACGGGTTCACATGTGTGTGTCATTCCTCCCGAACACCAGCGACGGGTTCACATGTGTGTGTCATTCCTCCAGAACACCAGCGACGGGTTCACATGTGTGTGTCATTCCTCCAGAACACCAGCGACGGGTTCACATGTGTGTGTCATTCCTCCAGAACACCAGCGACGGGTTCACATGTGTGTGTCATTCCTCCCGAACACCAGCGACGGGTTCACATGTGTGTGTCATTCCTCCCGAACACCACGGGTTCACATGTGTGTGTCATTCCTCCCGAACACCACGGGTCCACATGTGTGTGTCATTCCTCCAGAACACCAGCGACGGGTTCACATGTGTGTGTCATTCCTCCAGAACACCAGCGACGGGTTCACATGTGTGTGTCATTCCTCCAGAACACCAGCGACGGGTTCACTTGTGTGTGTCATTCCTCCCGAACACCAGCGACGGGTTCACATGTGTGTGTCATTCCTCCCGAACACCAGCGACGGGTTCACATGTGTGTGTCATTCCTCCAGAACACCAGCGACGGGTTCACATGTGTGTGTCATTCCTCCCGAACACCAGCGACGGGTTCACATGTGTGTGTCATTCCTCCCGAACACCAGCGACGGGTTCACGTGTGT
>NC_136892.1:640000-647500 GCF_949152265.1 Phoxinus phoxinus
ATAACACTGTATAAATAAATTGGAGATGGATTCATGAAAACTCATTAATATGCATACTTCCCGACATCACGACAGATACTACACACATGCATACTATATAGAACATACTGTTTCTAAGTACTTTCCGCTCCTGGTCAGACAGCATGCCAAGTGTTTTCTGGCTTAAGGGTATTTTTAGATACACCACATTTTTGTTAGATTTGACCTGGCTATTCTTTAGGAGGCCATTTCCTCATGCAAGAACACAACATTCAACCTTTGGCATGAAGGCCTCTATGCAAGTTTTTCTGTTTCTGATTAGATCTGTTTTGATGTAGGCCTGATCACTGTTCTCATCATGCATCCATGCTATAAACCGACGCAGAAACAGCGGAGTCCTGAACAGTCCTCCGGTCCTGAAGCACGTCTGACTCTGGAAACCCTTGTTTTGCACTCGGACTGAAGTGAATGAGACGGGTGGTGTTTAAGATAGGCGGAGGAATGATGGCAGCTTTATGGAGATGGAGACACGCATATATATTGAGTTTGTGTGGAGATAACAGTAGCGCTTCCATGAGGAGCACAGAAGACTGGTACGATAAAGTGTGTTTGCATAACGCTTGTGAACCGTACATCAATCTTGCAAATGTACGCTTTGATATTTCATGCTTGCAATTTCCCATATTACTATAGTATTATATTCAGTTATACATCTTTTAGCTCCTTCAAACAAATCAGCAATGCAGCAAGACTTTATCTTGAACTTTTTCATCTTGACACTCCTACTTCAATTATTGTGTGGCACACCCACAGACACGCCCACAGACACACCCACAGACATGCCCACAGACACACCCACAGACACGCCCACAGACACACCCACAGACACACCCACAGACACACCCACAGACACGCCCACAGACACACCCACAGACACACCCACAGACACATCCACAGACATGCCCACAGACACGCCCACAGACACGCCCACAGACACACCCACAGACACGCCCACAGACACACCCACAGACACGCCCACAGACACACCCACAGACATGCCCACAGACACACCCACAGACACGCCCACAGACACACCCACAGACACACCTACAGACACGCCCACAGACACGCCCACATACACACCCACAGACACACCCACATACACACCCACGGACACGCCCACAGACACACCCACAGACACACCCACAGACACGCCCACATACACACCCACAGACACACCCACAGACACACCCACAGGCACACCCACAGGCACACCCACAGACACACCTCAGACACACCCACATACACACCCACAGACATGCCCACAGACACACCTCAGACACGCCCACATACACACCCACAGACACACCCACATACACACCCACAGACACACCCACAGACACACCCACATACACACCCACAGACACGCCCACAGACACACACACGGACACGCCCACAGACACACCCACAGACATCTATCGCGTCTTTAGACGGTACTGACATGATGGTCTTCTGATTGTACGGGCCGGTCAGCTGTTAGTTCTGATCTCCGTTTGCACTCAATTGTGTCTCTCCTTGCATGTGAACACCATCTTGCTTTCCTTGACAAACCTGTCCTGGCTTGCAGTGCTGAGAAGCTCAGAGTAAGTGTTGAAACCTCCAACAGAACCACAGATATGAGTCACGTTCAGTTTACAGAAACGTTTCTCCCACTCACACAGGAACCTGCTGAACCGGCATGAGCTCATCTACTTAAGTATACATTAAGTGTAAGTAGTAAACTTTGAGTACACAAATAGTTTTTCATTTGTACTGCCACTATACTACAAGTGAACGTATAGATATACTGATAGTTTACTAGTCAAATACTTGTAGCACGTACTTTGAAGTATACTCTCAGTCAGGGACGTGCAGAGAGTTCCTCAGGGGCAGGGGCTCAAATATAAAAAGAGGCATATATATAAATATATATGTGCTTTGCATCACAGAAATAAATTATATTTTTAAAGTATATTAAAATAGAAAACCATTATTTAAAAAAAAAAAAAATCTGTATTTTTGATCAAATAAATGCAGGCTTAAAGCACATAAGGGACTTCTTTAAAAAAAAAAAGTAATGTGTGTGTGCAAAAATGTTAAAATAATAAAGTCACCATTTCGCGTGTTGTTGTCAGGCAGCCTACACTTCACATAATAGGCCTGCAGTAGGCCTGGGCTTCATTTAACAAACTATGATAGTTTCATAATGGTAAACGGTGTATCAATATAGACAAGGCCTAAATTCAAGTGACTTGAATACTATACTTACCATTAATGCTACTTTTGGTGCTGGTTTGTAGTCAATTAACATCCATTAGGTCAACGACGGAGATTCAGATCACTTCAATGTAAATTCGTCTGTCCATGTAATTTTCAAATGATTTATTTATAAATGACCGTCCAATGATATTTGAACTTCTTGTGCCAGATGACGATTGGTCGGTGTATTATGCATGACAAACAGGCTTCAGCGAATTAAGTAATATTTTAAAATATGTGTTATGTGGATTTTTAATTGAATCGACACACAACCTTTTATTATAAAAAATAATAATAGTAATAAAAAAAAAAGCTTCTTTTTTTTTTCTTTCTGCCGTCGAGCCATACTCACTGAAAGACGCTCGAGAGCATCGGTTCCCAAGCAGACTGTGTGGGATACCTACGTGTACAATAATACATTTTCATTTTAAAAACGCATAACTTTTGCTACGGTTATGCCTGCCGTCCACACACTACTCCGGAGTTTTAGACCCTCGAAAATGGAGACCGTCAGTCAAGACCGAAGCAAGACACGCACAACTTGACGCAAGTGACGCAACCCATAGCAACGCGTTATAGCAACGACACCTCAGACTGACAGAAACGTAAAAATAAACGTGAATTTAGGCTACTTTAGTCTTGTACACATTGTCATGTAAATTATAAGCAAATGCATTTTGTTTTATTGACCACAATATTATCAATGATATTTGTTTGAGAAGGGCACTTTTGATTAATTTTGAAAAAGGGCAGGGGCTCGAGCACCCAAAGCCCCCCCCCTCTGCACGTGCCTGCTCTCAGTAAACAACAAGTTTAGTAGTTTGATACTGAGTTTTCATACTTATAGTTTACTATTTATATATAATTTTTGCACTTTAAGTGTACTTCTATGTTCCTATTTAGGTATTAATTTTTATACTTAAAATATACCTTTAACTGTAGGCTACTTTAACTGTTTGTTGTTGTTGCTAGCCAGAGCCAGAAAACGTTCATGGCCCCCAGAAAAAGAAAGAACAGAGTCTCTGCATTTGAACAAAAGCAAGAGCCCCTAAAATATGTATTCTAGCTTCATGAATTTTGTTTTATCAACTTTAATGTGGGTACGTTGCATTAAAAAAAGCTAAATTTTTAACAAAAAGCTGTGCAAACATGTGCGTCAGCAATGCTTATATCGCTTGTTTCTGCTTCTTCTCCTGTTTTGATCCGCAGATTCTGTCCTCTTCCAGAAGATCTGGAACAGCGCCCCCAGCACAGGTTTATTAGGCTGCTGTCACTTTAAGAACAAATATGCAGATTTCACATAATCAAAAACGAAAGAAAAGTTACATTAATCACACAGCCCCATAGGCATTAAATCATCTTTGAGAGCAAGACAGCAAAATAATACAACAGACCTTCTAGTTAGCGGATCAGTGTGTGTATTTGCTCAGATCATGAAACGGTCCGCAAGAAGATTTTAAAATCCAGACATTTTCAAAATTCAACAGAACGTGAGATTCTCAAAGCTTTATTCCAGCACAATCTGAGAACACACACACACACACACACACACACACACACACACACACACACACACACACACACACACACACACACACACACATTTAAATTCTTTATTTGAATTAAAAGATAAACATATATCATGACATAATCCAAATTTGGCAGAAAGATGTCCGACAGCAGCCGGTATCTTCAGTATGCACATTAAGGGTACAGGAGCTCCTGCGCCTCCATATATAGAGGCTGCCAATCACTGCGGACACAGAACAATATCTGGTCAGTTTTCTGGCTTTGTTCTTATGTAGTCCACAGATCTGCAGGCCTCTTACACACAACTTATGCACATGGCCTAAACTACCAAATATGAGGGCAATAACTTTACAGGAGTAGCCAGAGTTATTGAAAACATTATACCATGGTTGATATTTCAACAGTTTTGAAGCATAGCAGGTGTCCATGTAAGCATCAAAAGAGCAACCAATCTCTATTATTGTAACGGCTTTGGTGTGTTCATTAATGACAACTATGTCCGGTGTATTTGGTAAGTGATGTATGGCAGTTTCCAGTATAGCGCACTGTTCGTGTGGGAGGGAGAACCAGTCTGTCTTGATTCTTTCGTTAAAATGGATTGTGGTAAGGTTGATATTGTCTCTGATCTCCTTCACTGAGAGTGCAACACTACGGTCGTGGCGTGCGATGTACAGTCCTCTGTAGGCAGAGCAGCCGTTACGGATGTGCGCGATCGTCTCTCTTTGCCGGCTGTGATGTTGCAGGCAGAACGGCTCGTGTGCAGATGGAAACCATGTTGCTAAGTTGGACTTTGTTGGTAGTACCTGAAGACGAGCTTTAATTGTGAATCTGTGGATGTCGTCTTGTAGGGCTGTGTTCTTCAGAACTGTGTGTGATGTGTTATGGTCAGCACAGGTTATGGTCAGCACAGGTTATGGTCAGCACAGGTTATGGTCAGCACAGGTTATGGTCAGCACAGGTTATGGTCGGCACAGGTTATGGTCAGCACAGGTTATGGTCAGCACAGGTTATGGTCAGCACAGGTTATGGTCAGCACAGGTTATGGTCAGCACAGGTTATGGTCGGCACAGGTTATGGTCAGCACAGGTTATGGTCAGCACAGGTTATGGTCAGCACAGGTTATGGTCAGCACAGGTTATGGTCAGCACAGGTTATGGTCGGCACAGGTTATGGTCAGCACAGGTTATGGTCGGCACAGGTTATGGCCAGCACAGGTTATGGTCGGCACAGGTTATGGCCAGCACAGGTTATGGTCAGCACAGGTTATGGCCAGCACAGGTTATGGTCAGCACAGGTTATGGTCGGCACAGGTTATGGTCAGCACAGGTTATGGTCGGCACAGGTTATGGTCAGCACAGGTTATGGTCAGCACAGGTTATGGTCAGCACAGGTTATGGTCAGCACAGGTTATGGTCAGCACAGGTTATGGTCAGCACAGGTTATGGTCAGCACAGGCACAGGTTATGGTCAGCACAGGTTATGGTCAGCACAGGCCAGTTGTCCTGCAGGCGTAGGCCTGTCCAGTGCTGTATCATACGCAAGTGGAAGTGGTCGATTATTGTCCTTCTGATGTTTTGAGTGTCAAGGAGTTGGATGTTGTCGCCAGTTGTGATGATTGCCTCTGCCGTGATGGTTGGATCTGTGACAATGTTCTTGTTGGCTTCCGCTGACTGTCCTGCTGTGTTCCTCCAGCGGTCGCAGAGGTCACTCAGGTCCAGCCAGTCCGAGCGCACGCCAAAGCCTGGTGTGTTGGTGTCCAATTTTCCATTGGGTTTTCTTCTGAACCCGAGGAAGCTGGCATCATCTGATGTAGAAAGAGGGACCTTGCGTTTCCCCAGATGTAGTAGTAGTGAGGCTCGGGCAAGCTCCCGCACGGCTGCGTCATCATTATTTAACATCCTCAACAGCTTTCTTATTCTAGCGGCAACATACACCCACTCTATATGAGGGACGCCCAGCCCTCCCTCTCTGGACCTGTGGAACAGGACATCTCTTGTCGAATGTGCATTTAGTCCTATCCGCGATATTTTTTCCCCAGGATGGTAGGGGAATGTCCCGCCCTTTTCGCCTCTGATTGGCTAGAAGGGCTCTCCTCCGATTGGTTATTTGATTTGGCCGTGAAATGTCATCTCACGTTCATGTCAAACTGTCAGCTAGTCTGTTTTGATCGTCTTTACCGCCAACAGGGGTGAATTATGCTAGTAAACAGTGTGATAAGTGCGTATAAGGTAGCCGTAAGTTTCATGGCGCGCATACACTTTGATTTCATTGCCCATGATGGAAAAGAAGGGTGGCTTGTCTTTCTCGGCTTGATACCTCCTGTTGCCTCCACTGCGTCTCTCATAAACACAGCGCACTTGGTGTTTTTCACCTCTAGTCCAGACCATCGCATGAATTTATCAGTATGGGAGAGCATGGTTTTAACCCTGGAGGACACCTGGACATCATCTGCACAGGCCTGGACAGGGTTTGGCGATCTGATGTGCGAGGGGGAGCAGAGGCACAGCTTGAGCCACTGGTTCA
Source organism: Phoxinus phoxinus (assembly GCF_949152265.1). NCBI lineage: Eukaryota > Metazoa > Chordata > Actinopteri > Cypriniformes > Leuciscidae > Phoxinus > Phoxinus phoxinus. The sequence continues at coordinate 646,331 of NC_136892.1, forward strand.
GGATAAAGTTGACTGCGCTCCATGGCCAGCCTGTCCTGATGCCTTTTCTTAGTTGGATTGGGCTAGTCAGTTGGTCTCCACAGATCACCTGGATAAAGGAGTTTCTGTAGATATCCTTAATCATGTTGCTATAAGGTTTGGGTAGGTTCATTTCGTCTAAGGCTTTAATCATAACGCCATGCGGCAATGAGCCGAATGCATCACGGAAGTCTAGAAAGACTGCATAGAACTTGGTGGATTCATGCTTAAAATCATCGATTGCTGTTTTCAGGCAGAAAACGTGCTCGTTCATGCCTTGACGATTATACAGGCCTTTTGTTTTTCCGACAGTATGTTCATTTCGCAGAGCCATGGCGGGATGCGGTTCAGAATGCACTTCATGAGAACTTTGTAGATGGTAGGCAGTAAAGAGATGTCTCTCCATGTTGCTGGGTTGTCGGGTATATTGTCTTTTTTCGGAATTCTGTGAATAAGGGAATTTATTCTTTCTCTTTCCACGAATTTGCCCTAACCCTAACACACGGGTTTAAGAAGAAGTGTCAAAGTCAAAAAGTCAAAGTATCTTTATTTGTCTCTCCAAGGAGAAATCTGTTTTGGATGCAAGGAAAAATACAGAACAATTAAAACAGAGACAAATACACAGATACAGGATTAAAACAAAAAATACATAAAACATTAAAGCTACTCAGAGAGCTGTGCAAATTGCAATCCATATTTTCTTATTACAGTAATAGTGAATATATTAAACAAACGAAAGCTCAACAGCACTCGAGTACGGAGGAACAAACCTGCAGAAATTAAATATAGATATACTGTATATCATCATCATATCACCCAGCACTAAAGCTTGTTAAAGCACTAAGGCATTATAGACATACAACTCTCTGTAGCTGGAGTGACTCCGCCTCCTGTGACATCACACACACACACCAGCCAATCAATTCCCCACGGACACAATCAAGCCCCGCCCACATGTGTTCTTACTCCAGCAGCGCCTTGATATACGACACAATAGACCAGCGCAACTTCAGCTTCATGAGGACTTTACAATATAACAAGTTTATGTATCATATAGAAACTGTAAAACCCACATATGCACATGTTCAGGCTACAGCTGTTTACAATAATCAGAGTTTAGATTTAGCTTTGAACATTGCAGATGTGCCTGAT
>NC_136892.1:650000-672500 GCF_949152265.1 Phoxinus phoxinus
TCCGATGTTTGGTGATGATGCACAACGAGAGATTCATAACTCAGATTCATATTTTTGTACAATCAAGTTGATTTTGCTGAGCAGTTTTACTGCGGTCTTGTTGCATTTGTTACTTTATTTTATTGTATTTTCCTTCATGAAATCTTTCATGTACAAAAGAATAATTCTCTATATTCACTTTTATTTGTGTGTGTTGACAGTTCACTTGTGTCTGAACTCATTTTCCGCTGAACACGTGTGAGGGTTTCAGTGAGAAACGGGAATATCTCAGGAACATCTGAAGATACAGTTATGCAGAAACACACGCGGTTGAGCAATATTAATGTTAATACAGACACATTAAACTCATGAAATCATTCTCTCCTCATTTAATACTGATATTCAAATATACAGTAAAGTGTTGCATACACTAGATGGTTATCGACGGGAAGCCGACAGACTCTCACTAACCGTGTGTCTTCAGCGCCTGGATCTCGTTACGCCGGAGGAACACAGCGCTCGCCGTACCTCACATCTCTTATTCTCATGATGTGTGTGTGTGTGTGTGTGTGTGTGTACATGTACTATTGTGGTATAAAACATGACCAACTTCTACTAATATTGCAACAATAGCAACTTTAGTGACTAATAACAACAACAGTAGGCTACAGTAGCAGATACAGGGACGAGAAGAGGTCCATAATCATAATCCTATAGTGTCCTTAATCCTTAATGTTAGTGAACATAATATTAACACATTTATTATCTTTGTTCATGTTAGTTCAATCGAAATGTTAATGTTCATATTTATGCATTTACTAATAAGATACAGCTTTTGATGTTAATTATGTATTTGTAAATGTTGAAATTCACATTAAACTGATATTAATTAATGCTATCGTTCATTGTTAACTAATGCTAAGAAACAGTTTTTTACTGTATTATTGCTGTAATATTTCTGAAGCGGTGTAAAGACAGGTTACAGTGTAATTATGCTTAAGCACTGAGTAACATTAATGAACTACACTTACTATAGGGTCAGTTACTCTGAACAAAGTAATGAATTTAACGACTAACTTTTCAACAGTGTGATTATATTACTGTACTAATTACTCTATCTAAAAACGATTGGATTATTTATTACCAATAACTTTCTCAGTCCCACATTACAACATAAGCACAGACTCTTTTAATTCTTTCAAATAAACAATATACAATTGCATAAATTATTCTTGAACTGATCAAAGTATTCAAAGGGAGAAGGTTATTAAAAACAAGCATTTGAACAATGTTAATGTTAAAACTCTGTATTTAATGCAATTAAATAAAAATAATAATATCAGAATTAAATGTAAATTCAAATAAAAATCAGAAGTATAACTGTAATTACAGAAAACATTGAGTAATGCCTTACTTCATGTGTCAAAGGGAAAAGTAATGAATGAATGCATTATAGCTGTGCGGTGTATTAGCTGCATGTAAGTATTAGAACAATGACACTGGAAAATAAAGTGTACCGATATTTTTAATTAAATATTGTGTTAACATACAAAAGCAGATTGTTGATCGTGTAAGATAAAGAGTTTTGCATTAACATGGAAAGGAAACATTGGGCTAAAAACTGAAGTCCAAGTCCTGAGGAGAAGCAGATGATGAAGATGAAGATGAAGATGAAGATGATGATGATGAGGATGATGATGAAGATGATGATGATGAGGATGATGAAGATGATGATGATGATGATGAAGATGATGATGAAGATGATGATGAAGATGATGATGATGATGATGAAGATGAAGATGATGATGAAGATGATGATGATGAGGATGATGATGAAGATGATGATGATGAGGATGATGATGAAGATGATGATGATGAAGATGATGAAGATGATGATGAAGATGATGATGATGATGATGAAGATGATGATGAAGATGATGATGATGATGATGAAGATGAAGATGATGATGAAGATGATGATGATGATGAAGATGATGATGAAGATGATGATGATGAGGATGATGATGATGAAGAAGATGAAGATGATGATGATGATGAAGATGATGATGATGAAGATGATGATGATGAGGATGAAGATGATGATGATGATGAAGATGATGATGAAGATGATGATGATGATGATGAAGATGATGATGATGAGGATGATGATGATGAAGAAGATGAAGATGATGATGATGATGAAGATGATGATGATGAGGATGATGATGATGAAGAAGATGAAGATGATGATGAAGATGATGATGATGAGGATGAAGATGATGATGAAGAAGATGAAGATGATGATGAAGATGATGATGATGATGATGATGATGATGATGATGATGAAGATGATGATGATGAGGATGATGATGATGAAGAAGATGAAGATGATGATGAAGATGATGATGATGATGATGAAGATGATGATGATGAAGATGATGAAGATGATGATGAAGATGATGATGATGAAGATGATGAAGATGATGATGAAGATGATGAAGATGAAGATGAAGATGATGATGATGATGATGATGATGATGATGAAGATGATGATGATGATGATGATGATGATGATGAGGATGATGATGATGATGAAGATGATGATGAAGATGATGATGATGATGATGAAGATGATGATGATGATGAAGATGATGAAGATGATGATGAAGATGATGATGATGATGATGAAGATGATGAAGATGATGAAGAAGATGAAGATGATGATGAAGATGATGATGATGTTGATGAAGAAGATGAAGATGAAGATGATGAAGATGAAGATGAAGATGATGATGATGTTGATGAAGAAGATGATGAAGATGATGAAGATGAAGATGATTTGATGATGAAGATGGTGATGATGATGAAGGTGATTTGATGATGATGCAGATGGTGATGAAGATGAAGATGAAGATGGTGATGATGATGAAGATGATGATGAAGATGATGTGATGATGTTGATGACGATGATGATGATGAAGATGATGAAGATGATGATGAAGGACTAGATGGGGAAATCAGTGACTGACAGAACACACAGCTCTCCTCTACAGCTTCACTGAGATGAACTGCACAGTGACGTGTGAGAGAGATAATGACAGTAATAAGAGAGTGTGCTGTTCTGTGATGGAGGTGAAGGTGAACACGGCAGATCTGCGTTCACAAGTGTCTCTGAGCCTCGGCACTTCCTCAAAGCTGCGATTATAATAAGACTGTACATCCGCGTGTGGATCTGACCCCTGACCTCTGACCCCTGCTGTATGTGTGAGTCACACGGGTCGGGGTCAGCTGTGTTCGGATAGTGCTGGAAAACCCATCATCTGTGCGAAAATATTCAGTCGGTTATGAAAATATTGGTAGCACCTTATTTTACAGTCCGGCTCTGCATATACACACTTATCAACCAAACCTTAACATGCAGTAATAAAGTGATCAGTTCACATAACTTAAACATATTGAGGAAACCTTAAAATTATTATGTAAATAAACCTAATGCTTAATTGAAGTTATGTGAACTTGATAATTCCACATTACTTATTTTTTTCTTGATTAAGCATGACGTTTATTTACTCAATTTTAAGGCAAGGGGTTTCCTCCATTTTTGAAGTTAAGTGAACAACACTTTTTACAGTAGACAAGAACGCTGTCAGTGCGGATACTGTAAAATAAAGGGCAACCAAACTCTCTGTAGTATTTTCTGTTATTGTGTGGTTTATTGTACATCTTCCTCTGCGGACCCGACCGATGTCCACGGACTGACCAGTGTGACCCGACCGATGTCCACGGACTGACCAGTGTGACCCGACCGATGTCCACGGACTGACCAGTGTGACCCGACCGATGTCCACGGACTGACCAGTGTGACCCGACCGATGTCCACGGACTGACCAGTGTGACCCGACCGATGTCCACAGACTGACCAGTGTGACCCGACCGATGTCCACAGACTGACCAGTGTGACCCGACCGATGTCCACGGACTGACCAGTATGACCCGACCGATGTCCACGGACTGACCAGTATGACCCGACCGATGTCCACAGACTGACCAGTGTGACCCGACCGATGTCCACAGACTGACCAGTATGACCCGACCGATGTCCACAGACTGACCAGTAAGACCCGACCGATGTCCACAGACTGACCAGAATGACCCGACCAATGTCCACAGACTGACCAGTATGACCCGACCGATGTCCACGGACTGACCAGTGTGACCCGACCGATGTCCACGGACTGACCAGTATGACCCGACCGATGTCCACAGACTGACCAGTATGACCCGACCGATGTCCACAGACTGACCAGTATGACCCGACCGATGTCCACAGACTGACCAGTGTGACCCGACCGATGTCCACGGACTGACCAGTATGACCCGACCGATGTCCACAGACTGACCAGTATGACCCGACCAATGTCCACAGACTGACCAGTATGACCCGAGTATGACCAGTATGACCCGACCGATGTCCACAGACTGACCAGTATGACCCGACCGATGTCCACAGACTGACCAGTATGACCCGACCAATGTCCACAGACTGACCAGTATGACCTGAGTATGACCAGTATGCGCTTCATGCAGTTATTCATGATTCACAAGAGCTTCATGAACATGAGGAGTTTCTGAGGAAGAACACGCTGGCGCCCCCTGTTGGCCATCAGACTCAGCGGCATCTAAACTGCAGACACCAGACGCTAGAGTACAGCGATATTAGAACACCAGTCTGCCTCCTAACATACATATAAAACTGAATATTTCCAAAACTACAATAGCAGAAGCATGATGCTGAGGCAGTTCTCTCTCTCTCTCTCTCTCTCTCTCTCTCTCTCTCTCTCTCTCTGAGGTAAACATGCAGATGCTGATTTACAGGCCCCGGGGTCGAGGTCGATGCATTAGGGCCCAAACACACCAGAGGACTCGTAACACACACACTCCATCTCAGCGCTGACCTCTGCGACACACACACACCATACGCAACATATTCAGCTCACATATATCTACACTCATAAAGGTTCTTTAAATAGCTTAAATTTACTTTTATGTTTCGTTTATTTCATAGAGGTAAAGTATGTGTATGAGCTGCTTCATTTATACAATTTCATTAAAATAAAAAATTAATCAAAACTAAATTCTAACCGTTAAGGTTTCATTCCGAACCTTTTCTTCTAAGAATGTACTTTTATTAAAATTGTTATCAACACGGCCTCACTGATTATTCATTTTAAATCATATTTAATATTTGTCTGCCAACCCGTGTGCATAAACAGGTAAAGATGCGACAGGGACATCATGATCGTGTCCAGATCCACGAGTCTCTGGAACTATACTGGATGTAACGAGGTATCCGTAGCCTAGGCCTACTTTATCAGAGTATACTTCACTATATTCCAAAGCATAAAATTTAACTTTTTACTCCACTACATTTAATAAAACGTGACGTTCCTCGTTATTTTACAACTGAAGAAATCGTCACGTGATCTTGAACCTGAAATCGCTTCATTCTTGAACCGGACCGATCCGATCGCATGTTCTCGAGTTTCCGGCTCACCGACTCACAGGATCCGGTCAGATCGAGTCTCCGACTCACCGACTCACAGGATCCGGTCAGATCGAGTCTCCGGCTCACCGACTCGCAGGATCCGGTCAGATCGAGTCTCCGGCTCACCGACTCGCAGGATCCGGTCAGATCGAGTCTCCGGCTCACCGACTCACAGGATCCGGTCAGATCGAGTCTCCGGCTCACCGACTCGCAGGATCCGGTCAGATCGAGTCTCCGGCTCACCGACTCACAGGATCCGGTCAGATCGAGTCTCCGGCTCACCGACTCGCAGGATCCGGTCAGATCGAGTCTCCGGCTCACCGACTCGCAGGATCCGGTCAGATCGAGTCTCCGGCTCACCGACTCGCAGGATCTGGTCAGATCGAGTCTCCGGCTCACCGACTCGCAGGATCCGGTCAGATCGAGTCTCCGGCTCACCGACTCGCAGGATCCGGTCAGATCGAGTCTCCGGCTCACCGACTCACAGGATCCGGTCAGATCGAGTCTCCGGCTCACCGACTCACAGGATCCGGTCAGATCGTGTCTCCGGCTCACCGACTCGAGGATCCGGTCAGATCGAGTCTCCGGCTCACCGACTCACAGGATCCGGTCAGATCGAGTCTCCGGCTCACCGACTCACAGGATCCGGTCAGATCGAGTCTCCAGCTCACCGACTCACAGGATCCGGTCAGATTGAGTCTCCGGCTCACCGACTCACAGGATCCGGTCAGATCGAGTCTCCGGCTCACCGACTCGCAGGATCCGGTCAGATCGAGTCTCCGGCTCACCGACTCGCAGGATCCGGTCAGATCGAGTCTCCGGCTCACCGACTCACAGGATCTGGTCAGATCGAGTCTCCAGCTCACCGACTCACAGGATCCGGTCAGATTGAGTCTCCGGCTCACCGACTCACAGGATCCGGTCAGATCGAGTCTCCGGCTCACCGACTCACAGGATCCGGTCAGATCGAGTCTCCGGCTCACCGACTCGAGGATCCGGTCAGATCGAGTCTCCGGCTCACCGACTCACAGGATCCGGTCAGATCGAGTCTCCAGCTCACCGACTCGAGGATCCGGTCAGATCGAGTCTCCGGCTCACCGACTCGCAGGATTCGGTCAGATCGAGTCTCCGGCTCACCGACTCGCAGGATCCGGTCAGATCGAGTCTCCGGCTCACCGACTCACAGGATTCGGTCAGATCGAGTCTCCGGCTCACCGACTCGCAGGATCCGGTCAGATCGAGTCTCCGGCTCACCGACTCGCAGGATCCGGTCAGATCGAGTCTCCGGCTCACCGACTCACAGGATCCGGTCAGATCGAGTCTCCAGCTCACCGACTCACAGGATCCGGTCAGATTGAGTCTCCGGCTCACCGACTCACAGGATCCGGTCAGATCGAGTCTCCGGCTCACCGACTCACAGGATCCGGTCAGATCGAGTCTCCGGCTCACCGACTCGAGGATCCGGTCAGATCGAGTCTCCGGCTCACCGACTCACAGGATCCGGTCAGATCGAGTCTCCGGCTCACCGACTCGAGGATCCGGTCAGATCGAGTCTCCGGCTCACCGACTCACAGGATCCGGTCAGATCGAGTCTCCGGCTCACCGACTCGAGGATCCGGTCAGATCGAGTCTCCGGCTCACCGACTCACAGGATCCGGTCAGATTGAGTCTCCGGCTCACTGACTCACAGGATCCGGTCAGATCGAGTCTCCGGCTCACCGACTCGCAGGATCCGGTCAGATCGAGTCTCCGGCTCACCGACTCACAGGATCCGGTCAGATCGAGTCTCCGGCTCACCGACTCACAGGATCCAGTCAGATCGAGTCTCCGGCTCACCGACTCGCAGGATCCGGTCAGATCGAGTCTCCGGCTCACCGACTCACAGGATCCGGTCAGATTGAGTCTCCGGCTCACCGACTCGCAGGATCCGGTCAGATTGAGTCTCCGGCTCACCGACTCGAGGATCCGGTCAGATTGAGTCTCCGGCTCACCGACTCGCAGGATCCGGTCAGATTGAGTCTCCGGCTCACCGACTCACAGGATCTGGTCAGATCGAGTCTCCGGCTCACCGACTCGCAGGATCCGGTCAGATTGAGTCTCCAGCTCACCGACTCACAGGATCCGGTCAGATTGAGTCTCCGGCTCACCGACTCACAGGATCCGGTCAGATCGAGTCTCCGGCTCACCGACTCACAGGATCCGGTCAGATCGAGTCTCCGGCTCACCGACTCGAGGATCCGGTCAGATCGAGTCTCCGGCTCACCGACTCACAGGATCCGGTCAGATCGAGTCTCCGGCTCACCGACTCGAGGATCCGGTCAGATCGAGTCTCCGGCTCACCGACTCACAGGATTCGGTCAGATCGAGTCTCCGGCTCACCGACTCGCAGGATCCGGTCAGATCGAGTCTCCGGCTCACCGACTCGCAGGATCCGGTCAGATCGAGTCTCCGGCTCACCGACTCGCAGGATCCGGTCAGATCGAGTCTCCGGCTCACCGACTCGCAGGATCCGGTCAGATCGAGTCTCCGGCTCACCGACTCACAGGATCCGGTCAGATCGAGTCTCCAGCTCACCGACTCACAGGATTCGGTCAGATCGAGTCTCCGGCTCACCGACTCGCAGGATCCGGTCAGATCGAGTCTCCGGCTCACCGACTCGCAGGATCCGGTCAGATCGAGTCTCCAGCTCACCGACTCGCAGGATCCGGTCAGATCGAGTCTCCGGCTCACCGACTCACAGGATCCGGTCAGATCGAGTCTCCAGCTCACCGACTCACAGGATTCGGTCAGATCGAGTCTCCGGCTCACCGACTCGCAGGATCCGGTCAGATCGAGTCTCCGGCTCACCGACTCGCAGGATCCGGTCAGATCGAGTCTCCAGCTCACCGACTCACAGGATTCGGTCAGATCGAGTCTCCGGCTCACCGACTCGAGGATCCGGTCAGATCGAGTCTCCGGCTCACCGACTCACAGGATCCAGTCAGATCGTGTCTCCGGCTCACCGACTCGAGGATCCGGTCAGATCGAGTCTCCGGCTCACCGACTCACAGGATCCGGTCAGATCGAGTCTCCAGCTCACCGACTCACAGGATCCGGTCAGATTGAGTCTCCGGCTCACCGACTCACAGGATCCGGTCAGATCGAGTCTCCGGCTCACCGACTCACAGGATCCGGTCAGATCGAGTCTCCGGCTCACCGACTCGAGGATCCGGTCAGATCGAGTCTCCGGCTCACCGACTCACAGGATCCGGTCAGATCGAGTCTCCGGCTCACCGACTCGAGGATCCGGTCAGATCGAGTCTCCGGCTCACCGACTCACAGGATCCGGTCAGATCGAGTCTCCGGCTCACCGACTCGAGGATCCGGTCAGATCGAGTCTCCGGCTCACCGACTCACAGGATCCGGTCAGATTGAGTCTCCGGCTCACTGACTCACAGGATCCGGTCAGATTGAGTCTCCGGCTCACCGACTCGCAGGATCCGGTCAGATTGAGTCTCCGGCTCACCGACTCGAGGATCCGGTCAGATTGAGTCTCCGGCTCACTGACTCGCAGGATCCGGTCAGATTGAGTCTCCGGCTCACTGACTCACAGGATCCGGTCAGATTGAGTCTCCGGCTCACCGACTCGCAGGATCCGGTCAGATCGAGTCTCCGGCTCACCGACTCACAGGATCCGGTCAGATCGAGTCTCCGGCTCACCGACTCACAGGATCCGGTCAGATCGAGTCTCCGGCTCACCGACTCGCAGGATCCGGTCAGATTGAGTCTCCGGCTCACCGACTCGCAGGATCCGGTCAGATCGAGTCTCCGGCTCACCGACTCGCAGGATCCGGTCAGATCGAGTCTCCGGCTCACCGACTCACAGGATCCGGTCAGATTGAGTCTCCGGCTCACCGACTCGCAGGATCCGGTCAGATTGAGTCTCCGGCTCACCGACTCGAGGATCCGGTCAGATTGAGTCTCCGGCTCACCGACTCGCAGGATCCGGTCAGATTGAGTCTCCGGCTCACCGACTCACAGGATCCGGTCAGATCGAGTCTCCAGCTCACCGACTCACAGGATCCGGTCAGATTGAGTCTCCGGCTCACCGACTCACAGGATCCGGTCAGATCGAGTCTCCGGCTCACCGACTCACAGGATCCGGTCAGATCGAGTCTCCGGCTCACCGACTCGAGGATCCGGTCAGATCGAGTCTCCGGCTCACCGACTCACAGGATCCGGTCAGATCGAGTCTCCGGCTCACCGACTCGAGGATCCGGTCAGATCGAGTCTCCGGCTCACCGACTCGCAGGATCCGGTCAGATCGAGTCTCCGGCTCACCGACTCACAGGATCCGGTCAGATCGAGTCTCCGGCTCACCGACTCGCAGGATCCGGTCAGATTGAGTCTCCGGCTCACCGACTCACAGGATCCGGTCAGATTGAGTCTCCGGCTCACCGACTCGCAGGATCCGGTCAGATCGAGTCTCCGGCTCACCGACTCGCAGGATCCGGTCAGATCGAGTCTCCGGCTCACCGACTCACAGGATCCGGTCAGATCGAGTCTCCGGCTCACCGACTCACAGGATCCGGTCAGATCGAGTCTCCGGCTCACAGACTCGCAGGATCCGGTCAGATTGAGTCTCCGGCTCACCGACTCGCAGGATCCGGTCAGATTGAGTCTCCGGCTCACCGACTCGAGGATCCGGTCAGATTGAGTCTCCGGCTCACCGACTCACAGGATCCGGTCAGATCGAGTCTCCGGCTCACCGACTCACAGGATCCGGTCAGATCGAGTCTCTGGCTCACCGACTCACAGGATCCGGTCAGATCGAGTCTCCGGCTCTGAATTCACAAGTAAAATAATCTAAATAAGGCAGCGGAAGATTCTCTGCGCGACTGATGGCGCGAGAAGTGAGTTAGGCTACTAATGCCGAATTTTAGGATTATTGTAAATGAAAATCATATTTAGGTCAGTTGTTGTGAACTAAATCTTCCTTAAAAGTGCGAGCTGTTTAAGACAATTATAGGCTCCAATTAGGACTTGTGTATTACCCTGTGAACGAGGGACATTAAATGAATGCCAGATTATATAAAACTAGCATTCTTATCTTTTCTTATCTTATCACATTTTACCCCATGTTATAGCTATTTGTCAGCACACAACAACATTTTGTTTTTCCTAATTTTTAGCCTAAATAATATATGGTATATTTGTTATTTAATTATCAGTATTATCATCAAGTTATGATAATAAAATAAACGTTTTCTTGCTTGCAGATCAATATGTTAATGTCTGCATAATCTTCCTTATGCTGGCTATTTGACACTTCATACTTCATAATGCAGTCAGCCTGAGCCCTGCTTAACTCTGTGTCTAGTGCATTATAACCGTAGGACGGAGTACATTAAAAATCAAGTACTTTTACTTCGAGTAAAATAGAAAAGTAATACTTAGGCCTAATAATTGTACAGGTCTACTCATGTAGCCTAGTAGAGAAACGTCAGATTTAAAGATAACGTTGCCATAATGTTTGTAGAATGATACAATTGGAATGTTCCGTTAATATTTGCATAACCAAGAAAAATGTTTTTAAAAACTGGACGTTTTGAACATCCAGAAATAACATTTTCACAACTTAATGGGAACATTACCAAAACATTCTCACACGCGTGAACGGGGATATATTACTCTTCACTCAATGTACAGCTAAAACTCTTCTTATTTAAAAGTGTTCAAAACATGTGTTTTATTCTTTATCGAAGACACTCTTTTTTGTCATTGACCCTTTAATCAGCATTTGTTAAATATAATTCAGCATTTGTTAAATATAAATCAGCATTTGTTTGTTAAAAGCTGAATGTGGAGTTAAGAAGCTTTTAGTGAGCGTAACGACGTGCGGCGCGACGCTGTTTATACGAGCGTCACGACTCTGGACATCGTCTCACTTCCAGAAACATCTACAGATGAGGTGCACATCAAAGAGCCGACACACACACACACACACACACACACACACACACACACACACACACACACACACACACACACACAGAGAGAGAGAGAGAGAGAGAGAGAGAGAGAGAGAGACCACACATGTGTGTGTGACACTTCAGAAAGATCTCTTCTTCTCTGTATAGTGAGGTGGAGGTCATTATTGTTCCACTTGCATTAATACCTTAAAAAAAAAACTATAATAAATGTCCAGAGAGTGTCCCAGTTTCCACATATTCCCGGAACAGGAGCATCAATAACCGCTGGACACAGAGCTGGACAGAACACACTGAACATCTGAGAAGAAAACCTTTCCGTTTAAACTCTGCTTCTCCTCATTTGCTTCTGTAACCGGTTTTGATTTACACTCACATTTATTTATAGGCCTATTCGTTACATTTGATTAATGTTCATTGTGACCTGGAGAGGCTGAATGTGTGTCCAGCTCCTTCAGAAAGCTTCATTTCTGACATTTTAAAATCTCCGTCGGGTTTATGGCTTTAATCGGTGACTGTGAGTAAGAGCTAAGCGTATAACTGCTTTAGTAATTACTATTCATTTTACATTTTTGCATTTCCTTTTTATGTTGGAAGTTTATGTGCATTTATTTACATTTTGTTTGTAAAACCACAGCAGGAATGTGTGCAGAAGTCCTCTGGATTGTGTTGAAGTGCCCAGCGCACGGGGAACGTTGTGTCAAGGCTTTCTCAAAGTTATGAACAAACGTTCTAACATTAACTTTAACATTAATTATCTGTAATAATGTTCTCAAAATATCAGCACAAAAACATTATTTAGACATCGATCATGAAACATTTTAGTTGGGCTGAACATTCAATAGTAATATTCCCATAATATTTGAAAAATTATAAAATTAAATGTTCCCTTAATGTTCACAAAACCAAGAAAAAACTATGCATGATATATCGGCCAGCATATCGGCATCGGCCGATATTTGATAATTTGTAATGTTATTATTATCGGCCCGATAAGTAAATGTGGCCGATATATTAAAGCCGATAAATAATGTAATATTTCCTCCAGCGGAGACTCTTCAGATGCGCACTGCTCAACATGATGTTATTGAAACGCTTGAAATATGATTGGAATCACTTCAAAAAAGCAAAATACAGTTCAGTGCAAATCTGTCATATCAGCTTCATAACATTATCATGAGAACGTTACACTTGTGTGCTGGGACGGGGCTTTTAACGGTGAGACTTTTGTTTTTGGAATCAGGCTCTCAGAAATTATATAAATATAAATATAAATATTTAGATTTAGATATATCGGCCAATATATCAGTTATCTGCCCTTAAATATAATTAATTATCGGTTATCGGTATCGGACAAAATATTAATATCGGTGCATCCCTAGAAAAAACTGGAGGTTTTGAATATTCAGAAGAAAACATGTTCATAACTCAGCAGCATTTTGCTCAATACTAACAGCGGAACATTCTCAGAACATATTTCTGCAGTGGTGGAGGAAGCTCGGAATCTCTCATAATAACCAGAGACATATTTACTTTAGTAAAAGTAGAAGGACCACAATGACAACCCTACTTAAGTAAAAAGTAAAAAGTACCTGATTTTAAATGTACTTTAAGTATTAAAAGTAAAAGTACTTGCATATCTTAATGTCTATATTCTAATAATTAAAAAAAAGTTAATTAATGAATTCTAACTCATTCAAATGATGTTCAATAATGATGGAAAAGCTGTTATTTTTTAAGTTTAAGTAAAAAAAAAAAAGAGAAAGTTTTTATCACCATTTCTGAACAAACTTACTATTAATTTACACATCAAGCTTACTATATATCTTAAGGTTTTCTTTTAGTTGAAAACATTAAACAATATGTGTAGGCCTAAACAAAAAAAATATAAAAATATAAAAATATTTCATCTCAAGCAGCGCGAACGGAAAAAACGCAAATAAAGCAACCCGTATATATCTATCTGTGGCCAGCACACTTCACTGAGAGAGGAGCGTGTGACGGACGGACGGATGGACAGGAAACTGATCAGAGGAACGACAATGTGACAGAACGTTGTAAGATGTAGTGGAGTAGAAAGTATAATAATTACTGCAAAATGTAACGTACAGATACGGGGAAAATGTACTTAAGTAAAGTCAAGTATTTGTACTTCGTTACATTCCACCGCTGTATTTCTGTTACTGGTTATGATCATAAAAAGCAGACGTGATATAGATTTAGTACTTTGACGATGAGAATATTGTTTATGATGTGATTTTAACAGTGTTCCAAAAATAATCAATGCACAACTGACACTCTATTTAAAAACTAACGTTTGATCCGCTGTATATTATAAAATACTCCCCTAAAAGAGCACGAGACATTATTCTGTGGAAGATATTGCTTTATTTTTAAAAGCTTGATAAAAACCTTATAATTCAAGATGTTAAATAACATATAAGTGCATCAGCTTCAAGATAATACTTAGATCCGTGTTTCCCAAAAAAGAAGACATTATTGAGACGGAATGAAGTCTGAAGGCCTCAACACGTGTTCCTGATCAAGCTCCAGGACGCAGACTCGTGAACGGTGTTGTGCATCTTGTGATTGCCGCGGCTCAGTCGAACTGCAGAGGTGGAGAACGAAGCGGATCTGTTAAAGACGATCATTGAGAGGAATCACCCTTAACTAGCGAACTCAAGACGCCACAATCCAGAGCAGCTGGCCTCGCTAATCATCAGCTATAGCGGATTACTGCGGGACATATCGAGTGCGATCCGGCATTACTCACACACACTATCACTTTCAGCTCGCCTCGCTGCTCTGATTGCGGCGGGATTCGATCGACTCGCGACCCTTTGTTTAGTGCTCTTGATTAGCGGGCGCACATTTGTGTCTGATCATTGTTATTATAGTTAAGCCAATGAGACTGTGTGCAGTTTGACAGGCTTTACGGCGCGAGCTCAGGTCTGCTCTCCATTAGCCTTCAGGAACGGTAATAGCAGGACCACCTGAACACGAGCTCAGGGACACATTCTGCTTTAACATTAGCGATCGCTTCTGGAGGAGGCTGAGGACACACATGATCATCTGTGCTGCAGAGTTTACTGACCGACAGCTATTCATACTGACCACGTCCTAAAAGATGGACAAGATAAGATTCTAGCAACAAAATCAGTCACCAACCACAGCCAATCAGCCAATCTCTGTGCACTGCACTCGCAAACCAATCAATCCAAGATCACAGCCAATCAGCCAATCTCTGTGCACTGCACTCGCAAACCAATCAATCCAAGATCACAGCCAATCAGCCAATCTCTGTGCACTGCACTCGCAAACCAATCAATCCAAGATCACAGCCAATCAGCCAATCTCTGTGCACTGCACTCGCAAACCAATCAATCCAAGATCACAGCCAATCAGCCAATCTCTGTGCACTGCACTCGCAAACCAATCAATCCAAGATCACAGCCAATCAGCCAATCTCTGTGCACTGCACTCGCAAACCAATCAATCCAAGATCACAGCCAATCAAAAGAGAGTGTGGGCGGAGTCTCTGTGCAAGCTCACTGCACTCGCAAACCAATCAATCCAATATCACAGCCAATCAGAAGACTGTGTGGGCGGAGTCTCTCTGCAAGTTCACTGCATTCACAACCAATCAATCCAAGATCACAGCCAATCAGAAGACTGTGTGGGCGGAGTCTCTGTGCAAGTTCACTGCACTCGCAAACCAATCAATCCAAGATCACAGCCAATCAGAAGACTGTGTGGGCGGAGTCTCTGTGCAAGTTAATAATAATAATAATAATAATAATACATTTTATTTGCTGGCGCCTTTCAAGACACCCAAGGACACCTTACAGAAAAAAAAAAAAAAAAATAAACAAGACATTAATACAAGCCCAACAATAATATCAATAGTAAAATCAAATGAATATGTACGATCTTGATGCTAAAAACCATTAAGTCCAGTAAGTTGAATTGGAATGATACAATTTATGTAGGATAAGCTAATCTAAACAGATGTGTTTTAAGTTGTGATTTGAAATTATGGATAGAGTCCAATTGGCGAATGTGAAGTGGGAGAGAGTTCCAGAGACGTGGGGCAGAGCGGCTGTAGGCTCTAGCCCCCATGGTGCTAAGTCTGAATGTTGGTACAGTTAAAATTTCAGCCGTAGAGGAACGAAGTGTTCGAGAAGGATTATAGGGAAGAAGCAGGTCTGAGAGGTATGAGGGTGCAAGGTCATGGAGGGCTTTGAAGGTAAGCAGCAAAATTTTGTAATTAATCCGGTGAGAAACAGGAAGCCAGTGGAGCTGAATAAGAAGTGGTGTAATATGATCAGTTGATCTAGTGCAGGTGATAATCCGAGCTGCCGAGTTCTGAATGGACTGGAGACGATGGAGAAGTTTAGTTGTGGAGCCAATGAGGAGGGCGTTGCAGTAGTCAATGCGGGATGTGATCAGGGCATGAACAAGGACCTGTGTACTGTGTTGGGAGAGGGAAGGGCGGAGTCTAGAGATGTTGCGGAGGTGAAAGTAAGAAGTCCGAGTGATATTGCTGATGTGAGGGCCAAAGGAAAGTGTACTGTCTAGAATGACACCGAGGCTTTTGACTTGGGAGGAGGTGGGAATCGGAGAACCATCAACTGACATAGTAAACGGTTGACTTTTGGAGAGTGTGGCCTTTGAACCAATGAGGAGAACCTCACTTTTATTTCCATTTAGTTTGAGAAGATTGATTGACATCCAGTTGTTGATAGCTTGCAGACAGGAGGTGAGAGCGGAGGGGGGAAGAGAGGTGTTAGGTTTTGTGGAGAGATATAATTGTGTATCATCAGCGTAACAATGAAAATGAATCCCAAAGGAACGGAGAATGTTGCCTAGAGGTAATATATAAATGATAAAAAGCAGTGGTCCCAGCACTGAGCCCTGAGGAACACCATGGGTGACTGTTGTAGATTTTGATGTGACATTTTTCCCCTGAATGAACTGTTCACTGCACTCGCAAACCAATCAATCCAAGATCACAGCCAATCAGAAGAGTGTGTGGGCGGAGTCTCTCTGCAAGTTCACTGGATTCACAACCAATCAATCCAAGATCACAGCCAATCAGAAGAGAGTGTGGGCGGAGTCTTTGTACAAGTTCACTGCACTCGCAAACCAATCAATCCAAGATCACAGCCAATCAGAAGAGAGTGTGGGCGGAGTCTCTGTGCAAGCTCACTGCACTCGCAAACCAATCAATCCAAGATCACAGCCAATCAGAAGAGCGTGTGGGCGGAGTCTCTGTGCAAGTTCACTGCACTCGCAAACCAATCAATCAAAGATCACAGCCAATCAGAAGAGTGTGTGGGCGGAGTCTCTCTGCAAGTTCACTGGATTCACAACCAATCAATCCAAGATCACAGCCAATCAGAAGAGAGTGTGGGCGGAGTCTTTGTACAAGTTCACTGCACTCGCAAACCAATCAATCCAAGATCACAGCCAATCAGAAGAGAGTTTGGGGGCGGAGTCTCTGCAAGTTCACTGCATTCACAACCAATCAATCCAAGATCACAGCCAATCAGAAGAGAGTTTGGGGGTGGAGTCTCTCTGCAAGTTCACTGGATTCACAACCAATCAATCCAAGATCACAGCCAATCAGAAGAGAGTGTGGGCGGAGTCTCTGTGCAAGCTCACTGCACTCGCAAACCAATCAATCCAAGATCACAGCCAATCAGAAGAGCGTGTGGGTGGAGTCTCTGTGCAAGTTCACTGCACTCGCAAACCAATCAATCCAAGATCACAGCCAATCAGAAGAGTGTGTGGGCGGAGTCTCTCTGCAAGTTCACTGGATTCACAACCAATCAATCCAAGATCACAGCCAATCAGAAGAGAGTGTGGGCGGAGTCTTTGTACAAGTTCACTGCACTCGCAAACCAATCAATCCAAGATCACAGCCAATCAGAAGAGAGTTTGGGGGCGGAGTCTCTGCAAGTTCACTGCATTCACAACCAATCAATCCAAGATCACAGCCAATCAGAAGAGAGTTTGGGGGCGGAGTCTCTGCAAGTTCACTGCATTCACAACCAATCAATCCAAGATCACAGCCAATCAGAAGAGAGTTTGGGGGTGGAGTCTCTCTGCAAGTTCACTGGATTCACAACCAATCAATCCAAGATCACAGCCAATCAGAAGAGTGTGTGGGCGGAGTCTCTGCAAGTTCACCGCATTCACAACCAATCAATCCAAGATCACAGCCAATCAGAAGAGAGTTTGGGGGCGGAGTCTCTGCAAGTTCACCGCATTCACAACCAATCAATCCAAGATCACAGCCAATCAGAAGAGAGTGTATGGGCGGAGTCTCTCTGCAAGTTCACTGCATTCACAACCAATCCAAAATTACAGCCAATCAGAAGAATGTGGGGGTGGAGTCTCTGCAAGTACACTGCCAAATGGATAAAAACATAATCAATGATGAATTGTTTCATTTTCATAACTTAATGGGAACGTTAGCTAATTGTTTTTCGAATTTTTGTTAGCTGGGTTTACACTGAACAAATGAGAACAAATGGATTTTGACATATTTTCTTTGTCTGTAAAACTATTCTGAATTCTGCTCATAATTCTAATAAACATGATTTGTCTACTCAATACAGATGTGCAACAGTATTTAAATGGACAAACAACATTACAAACAAATAGGATTAGACTGTAAATGAACAAATGCTAATCAGCTGAGACCCGCTTATCTGTTTTTTAATTCATCATATTTTCGGTTTTATTTTCAAGATCGGTTCGTGATTTCCAGAAAGAACATCACTCCAGACTATCATATTGTGTTGATCTGAATCCTGTCTTTATCTTCACACACACCGCATTAGAGGAACACGTCTCGGACTGGAGCCCGCGGGAGATTTATGCTGAGGAGAAGGGAGTATTTGCTGAACTCAAGTGTATGTGTTTGACCCCACTCCTCCTCATGTGTTCCTCTCCCACTGAACCTCTGCACACACTCCTACTGGGACTGAGGACACACTCTTACTGGGACACACACTCTTACTGGGACTGAGGACACACTCTTACTGGGACTGAGGACACACTCTTACTGGGACACACACTCTTACTGGGACTGAGGACACACTCTTACTGGGACTGAGGACACACTCTTACTGGGACTGAGGACACACTCTTACTGGGACTGAGGACACACTCTTACTGGGACTGAGGACACACTCTTACTGGGACTGAGGACACACTCCTACTGGGACTGAGGACACACTCTTACTGGGACACACACTCTTACTGGGACTGAGGACACACTCCTACTGGGACTGAGGACACACTCTTACTGGGACTGAGGACACACTCCTACTGGGACTGAGGACACACTCTTACTGGAACTGAGGACACACTCTTACTGGGACTGAGGACACACTCCTACTGGGACTGAGGACACACTCTTACTGGGACACACACTCTTACTGGGACTGAGGACACACTCTTACTGGGACACACACTCCTACTGGGACTGAGGACACACTCTTACTGGGACACACACTCTTACTGGGACACACACTCTTACTGGGACTGAGGACACACTCTTACTGGGACACACACTCTTACTGGGACACACACTCCTACTGGGACTGAGGACACACTCTTACTGGGACACACACTCTTACTGGGACACACACTCTTACTGGGACTGAGGACACACTCTTACTGGGACAAACACTCTTACTGGGACACACACTCCTACTGGGACTGAGGACACACTCTTACTGGGACACACACTCTTACTGGGACTGAGGACACACTCCTACTGGGACTGAGGACACACTCTTACTGGGACTGAGGACACACTCCTACTGGGACTGAGGACACACTCTTACTGGAACTGAGGACACACTCTTACTGTGACTGAGGACACACTCTTACTGGGACTGAGGACACACTCTTACTGGGACTGAGGACACACTCTTACTGGGACTGAGGACACACTCCTACTGGGACTGAGGACACACTCCTACTGGGACTGAGGACACACTCTTACTGGGACTGAGGACACACTCTTACTGGGACTGAGGACACACTCTTACTGGGACTGAGGACACACTCTTACTGGGACTGAGGACACACTCTTACTGGGACTGAGGACACACTCTTACTGGGACTGAGGACACACTCTTACTGGGACTGAGGACACACTCCTACTGGGACTGAGGACACACTCCTACTGGGACTGAGGACACACTCTTACTGGGACTGAGGACACACTCCTACTGGGACTGAGGACACACTCCTACTGGGACTGAGGACACACTCTTACTGGGACTGAGGACACACTCCTACTGGGACTGAGGACACACTCCTACTGGGACTGAGGACACACTCCTACTGGGACTGAGGACACACTCCTACTGGGACTGAGGACACACTCTTACTGGGACTGAGGACACACTCCTACTGGGACTGAGGACACACTCCTACTGGGACTGAGGACACACTCCTACTGGGACTGAGGACACACACAGTAAGGACACACTCTTACTGGGACTGAGGACACACTCCTACTGGGACTGAGGACACACTCCTACTGGAACTGAGGACACACTCCTACTGGGACTGAGGACACACTCTTACTGGGACTGAGGACACACTCTTACTGGGACTGAGGACACACTCTTACTGGGACTGAGGAGACACTCCTACTGGGACTGAGGACACACTCCTACTGGGACTGAGGACACACTCCTACTGGGACTGAGGACACACTCTTACTGGGACTGAGGACACACTCTTACTGGGACTGAGGACACACTCTTACTGGGACTGAGGACACACTCTTACTGTGACTGAGGACACACTCTTACTGGGACTGAGGACACACTCTTACTGGGACTGAGGACACACTCTTACTGGGACTGAGGACACACTCTTACTGGGACTGAGGACACACTCTTACTGTGACTGAGGACACACTCTTACTGGGACTGAGGACACACTCCTACTGGGACTGAGGACACACTCTTACTGGGACACACACTCTTACTGGGACTGAGGACACACTCTTACTGGGACTGAGGACACACTCTTACTGGGACTGAGGACACACTCTTACTGGGACTGAGGACACACTCTTACTGGGACTGAGGACACACTCTTACTGGGACTGAGGACACACTCTTACTGGGACACACACTCTTACTGGGACTGAGGACACACTCTTACTGGGACACACACTCTTACTGGGACTGAGGACACACTCTTACTGGGACTGAGGACACACTCCTACTGGGACTGAGGACACACTCTTACTGGGACACACACTCTTACTGGGACTGAGGACAC
This sequence comes from Phoxinus phoxinus, assembly GCF_949152265.1. Taxonomy (NCBI): domain Eukaryota; kingdom Metazoa; phylum Chordata; class Actinopteri; order Cypriniformes; family Leuciscidae; genus Phoxinus; species Phoxinus phoxinus. The sequence goes on from NC_136892.1 coordinate 670,812, forward strand.
ACTCTTACTGGGACTGAGGACACACTCTTACTGGGACTGAGGACACACTCCTACTGGGACTGAGGACACACTCTTACTGGGACACACACTCTTACTGGGACTGAGGACACACTCTTACTGGGACTGAGGACACACTCTTACTGGGACTGAGGACACACTCTTACTGGGACTGAGGACACACTCTTACTGGGACTGAGGACACACTCTTACTGGGACTGAGGACACACTCTTACTGGGACACACACTCTTACTGGGACTGAGGACACACTCTTACTGGGACACACACTCTTACTGGGACTGAGGACACACTCTTACTGGGACTGAGGACACACTCTTACTGGGACACACACTCTTACTGGGACACACACTCTTACTGGGACTGAGGACACACTCCTACTGGGACTGAGGACACACTCTTACTGGGACTGAGAACACACTCTTACTGGGACTGAGGACACACTCTTACTGGGACTGAGGACACACTCTTACTGCGACTGAGGACACACTCCTACTGGGACTGAGGACACACTCTTACTGGGACTGAGGACACACTCTTACTGGGACTGAGGACACACTCTTACTGGGACTGAGGACAAACTCTTACTGTGACTGAGGACACACTCTTACTGGGACTGAGGACACACTCTTACTGGGACTGAGGACACACTCTTACTGGGACTGAGGACACACTCTTACTGGGACTGAGGACACACTCTTACTGGGACTGAGGACACACTCTTACTGGGACACACACTCTTACTGGGACTGAGGACACACTCTTACTGGGACTGAGGACACACTCCTACTGGGACTGAGGACACACTCCTACTGGGACTAAGGACACACTCTTACTGGGACTGAGGACGCACTCTTACTGGGACTGAGGACACACTCTTACTGGGACTGAGGACACACTCCTACTGGGACTGAGGACACACTCTTACTGGGACTGAGGACACACTCTTACTGGGACTGAGGACACACTCCTACTGGGACTGAGGACACACTCTTACTGGGACTGAGGACACACTCCTACTGGGACTGAGGACACACTCTTACTGGGACTGAGGACACACTCTTACTGGGACTGAGGACACACTCCTACTGGGACTGAGGACACACTCCTACTGGGACTGAGGACACACTCCTACTGGGACTGAGGACACACTCTTACTGGGACTGAGGACACACTCTTACTGGGACTGAGGACACACTCTTACTGGGACTGAGGACACACTCTTACTGGGACTGAGGACAAACTCTTACTGGGACTGAGGACACACTCTTACTGGGACTGAGGACACACTCTTAATGGGACTGAGGACACACTCTTACTGGGACTGAGGACACACTCCTACTGGGACTGAGGACACACTCTTACTGGGACTGAGGACACACTCCTACTGGGACTGAGGACACACTCTTACTGGGACTGAGGACACACTTCTACTGGGACTGAGGACACACTCTTACTGGGACTGAGGACACACTCCTACTGGGACTGAGGACACACTCTTACTGGGACTGAGGACACACTCTTACTGGGACTGAGGACACACTCTTACTGGGACTGAGGACACACTCCTACTGGGACTGAGGACACACTCTTACTGGGATTGAGGACACACTCTTATGATGGACTGTATTGTCATTTACATTCATCATTGACGGAAGAACAAATATTGCCAG